>NC_135786.1:49300000-49475000 GCF_051106095.1 Pogona vitticeps
TTTTGTTTTACATTTATAAAAGTAGAAATAAAAATATTGAGAAAGAACAGGATCAAGTTAATACTCCAGTACCAAATCTCTCACCCTTTCCTTCAAGAATAATGGCTGATTCATTTAATGTAGTTACCTCTATTAGAATAGGCATCCTTCAGTCTTGAGATACTATGGCAACGTGCTCTGAATAGAGGTCTTGGAACAGTGTCTAGTGCAGCTGAGAAGGCCAATCCAAGAGTGACAATCCCTTCCACATTGAAGACAAATACAACTAGTTCCCTGTCCAGCTCCCTGATTTTGCTGGTTTTGGGACTCCCTCTTTACCTCAGCCTGCTTGACAAGTGTCTCTTCAAAATGGGAGAGGCCATGAGGCACCGCCTGCCTCCAGGCTGAATGCTCAGATGTCAAGGTTTCCCATCTGTTGAGGTCCATTCCTAAGGCCTTCAGATCCTGCTTGCAGATATCCTTGTATCGCAGCTGTGGTCTCCCTTTGGGGAGCTTTCCCTGCACTAATTCTCCATACACGAGACCTTTTGGAATCTGATCAGCAGCCATTCGCACAACATGCCCGAGTTACCTCTATAGTTACTTGAAAATAGCTGATATTCCTTCCCTGGCACCAGTCATGAGCTTAACAAACTCACCATACAATTTGCAAAACATCTTTTTGCACAACAAAATTCCTTACTTTCAATAGGTTCTCCATTCACCAGCCACTGGACTGAAGGCTTGGGGTTACCATTGGCTCGGCAAACAAGTCTTCCATTCTCACCAGGAGCCAAAATAAGGTTCTCTGGTTTATCCAACCAGAAAGGAGCAGCTTTAGAACAAAAGAGAGATACATCAAAAGGTATTATAATTATCTCATCATAGGCTACTCCAATTAATGTTTATTTACCCAAATGCTTCTTTGGAGAAAAAGGAAAATATTGTTAGCACATTATTAAATGGATATATATGACATAACAATGAAAATCTGATATACACTTTGGGTTACTGTGTGACATTTTAATGGTCAACCCCAATGAGAAATACATTTTATATTTTCCCCTACAGTCCTGAATGATTTTATATGTGGTACAGCAGGTAACACAAATGTTCCCTTCCTCCACTGCTACTGCCAGCCAAACTCATGGTTGGGGGACTAATGCCATAGGACGAAGCCCAGGAAAGATGGCCCTTCTCAAATCTTGAGATGGCCCTGGACCACACAGCTTACATTTTTATAGGGAATACACAACCATTTGAATTATGTCTCAGAGTTAACTAGTATCCAGAGGAACAAGAATAAAACTGATGCCGATTGAAAAAAAAAATACAGTACTCTCAGTAATAATTACCGAGTGCCAAATGATGACATTACACCTTCAACAAAATCGATGAAGCTTTCCTTGGATAATGCAAGGACATGGTTTACACTTTCGGCAGCAGCTGAATACAAAATTGACAGATAACTCTCCAAGGAAAAGATATTTGTTTCCTTCAACTCTTCTTTTCACATTGACAGTTTTATGTTTTGTAGGTACAAATATAGTCAAATTGAACTGAGGTAATATATTTAATTACTGAACATTGCATGAAGAATGCTCTTTATGAAACAAAAATCTGTGTAAGTAGATAAGAAGTGTTTCAGGGATAAGAAGCAGTTATGATCCTTCTTCCTGACATCTAGTTTCCTACTTGCAGTGTGTGTGTGTGCACAAATTTTTTTATATATAAAATCTCCCACCTGAGGTTCTAAGTGAACAGTTACATCAAATGATCTGCTGTTGTCAACTCACTGCTGTTCCAATAATTTCTCTTTACATCACTGCTGCATACAGAATTCCTCAAGATGCTGAACAGGAAGCTATCAAGAATGTCTGGCATGTGGGTGTCATTATTTGCACATGTATGTGATCTTAAGAATTTGTGGCCTTCACATTAAGCATAAAATATATTCATATTCATCAATGACTTATGCACAACAGCAGATCCAGATAGACAAGCTATGCTGACTGGAGCTTCTAGGAATTATAGTGCAAACAAGTAACATTTCTAAGTTCTCATTTAGATATATGAGTATTTCTCTCCAGTTGTTATATAGCAAGGGATCCCATGCTACCTTTACAGCACATTCTAATTATACAGGCAGAACAGCCAAGAACTAGTTCTCCTCTCTGCTATCCAACTCCCTTTCATTTATTTGCCAGCTGCTGCACAAAGTAATAAGAATGGTATAGTAATTAAAACGTACCCTTCACTCTCACCGAGATCGTGTGGCGGCTCATGCCCACTTTGTTGGATGCTAAGCAGAAGTATTCCCCAGAATCTTCCTCAGAAACATTGGCAATATGAAGAGCCTTGTTAAAGTTCTCCAGTTTGGTCCTGCCTGCTGGGAGATCACCTCCTTTCTTATGCCACGCAATGTCTGGTGTTGGGCTGCATGAAAGAATACCATGGGATATATGCATCTGACATAAAAACTCTTCTGACACATGGAGTACCACATAAAAAGATTCTCAAAAATATAGTTTCTTAATCTAAGGATGAAATTCTCAATTAGCATTTTCTTCATCTGCCATGGGTGCTGGAGACATGTGCCTTTATGGATGTAAGGTTATAACTCGATGGTTCAGTACATAGAATCATAAAACAATGGAGTTGGAAGGGGGTCTAACAAGGCCATTGAGTCCAACCTCCTGCTCAGTGGAGAAAGTATACCTAAGTATACTGTAACTTGAATTCCTGTATTGAGTAGAATGGTTGGACTTGATGGCCTTAGAGACCCCTTACAACTTTATTATTCTATGGGTTTATATTTGACAGATGTCTGTCAAGCTTTCTCTGGAATGCCTCTTGAACATATGTAAAAGTGGTCTGGCTTTAAAGTGATAGCATTTCACTTTATTGATAGAGTAGACCTCTGGTGTAGATGGGTGGGGTAGAAATCTAATAAAATAAAATAAATAATAAATTTCTTATGACACAGTTAAGTGAAATATCTTTGTTTGAGATCGCTAAGAGCCCTTGCAAAGGAGATATTACTGAAATGATTTTATGGGCCAGGTAAACCACTTGCAAAGAAACTGTTCAAGTTTTCGATATTGGTAATCACTACTTTGGAGTTAAATTGGGTGGCATAAAATTAGAGTGAGAAACTTTTGGTACTGCAGATGGTGTGGACTTCAATGTTCAAAATTTCTAGCCAACAATGCTAGCTAGTGATTCTGTTCAGCACTAGGGGACTACAGGACCTGGAGGGCCAAATTGTATATACTCTGGTCTAAACAGTGATGGTTGACCTCAATTGCGAAGCCATGTGATATTGCTCCTCAATAGTTCTTCAAATGCTCTCTTAACCTGAGAATTTACATAATTAAAGAGTTTGAATCCAAAAGAATTGACATTATATCCCACTGAAATTCATGATGCTGAATTTCCCATTTGGGTCACATTATTTCATGTGCTAAAAGGAGTCATCTTTCTACTTATCACTCATGAAATCAGGAAGAACAAATGCCGTTATTTTTGCCCCCATTAAAAATAACAACCCAAAAAACTCATACAAAATCAGAAGCAGCAATAATGGAACCGGGAGGGTAGAAAGTGGTACGTACACTCCTGAGGCAATGCATTCCAGCAAGAGGTCTTCTCCTCTCAGCACCATCTGACTGCTTGTAGTCCCAATGGGGTACATGAAGCTGGGGTGCCTTTCTGTGATACCTCGGGCTGAAATCAGGACATAAGGGGGAGAAAATACACACTTGTAAATCCTTCTCCTCTAGAGGCCAGTAAAGAATGGGATGTTGAAAGTAAAAGATGACCAACGGCAGGAAACAGAATGCAAACAATTCACAAGACACAGCAAATCGGACCATCAGTCCAGTACCAAAGACTTGGGAAGAAAGTCTTTAAGGAAGTTGGAGAAAGAGGCTGAAATGATGTAGGGGGTAAATGGAAGACACTTGTGGGAAATAGCATGGTGTGGAAGGATTTAATAATGATGAAAGATAACACTTTATTGACAGTGAAAACAGATTTTTTTTTACAACATTCAGCTTTTAGTTTACGTATTTGAACTCTGAAAGTAGAGTTAAGCATCTAAAATTTGAGATTCCCAGATTTATTAAAAATAAACATATTCTGCATTTGTGTTTCTGAAACGATGTACTCCTATCACCTGGAGATAAACATTTCTCCTTTATTGCAGCTAAATTTCAATGACTTTTAAAACATTTACAGTATGTCAAAACTCAGGCCACGGTCACATCAGCAAAATGTCCCCCTGTGGTTACATAACGTTTAATTGCATTCCTCTGGTGCTTTGCAGACACATTGTATTTATTCCAGGATCTGCGTCCTGATGTGTTTTTGGGTGACTGAAACATTTCCTTCCAGTTCAATAAGTGTCTGGAGCTTCTTGTTGAGACCATTTGACCAAAGTTAACCAACACATTGACACAAATGCTGTGGAATTTTTTAAAATTTTTGAAACATTTTAAAAGGACATGCACGGTGATAGCAACACATATTTCTAAAAAAGAGTGGTCTTAACCGACCAGATAGGTGGCACTAAGTCTGAATAAGTTATGCAGATTTGTTCAGAACAGATCCTTGGACCTACAGATGATTTTCTCCTTCACAGTCTAGAGCTGTTTCCCATTGCCTTCAGAGGCAGTGACAGCTCCATACACACATTTTCTTTGTTTGGATGGAATTATGCACAACACTTTAGTCAGCAGCAAAACAGTTCTATAACCCAGGATTCCATATGCACGCTGAAGAGCACACAAAGCTTTGGACTAGAGAAACAGCTTATTTTTTTTTACTTTAAAAGCAAAGCAAAGCGTGCTGCTTATATACCGCTCCATAGTGCTTCTTGATACACACTTTAGGACAATAAATGTTGAAACAGTTCATAAAATAGAGAACCAATTAACGAGACTAATAATTCAACAAGAAATATTGAAAATACAAGATTAACAAAATAATGAAGACATCTTTTTAAATATTAGTTTAAATATTTATATATTTTAAAACTACACAAGGATTATATCATTAATTGGATATCCAGATAATTTAGACTATAAATCAAAGGGGTGCATAACTAGTGCCACAAATTGTTGTTGTGGGTTTTTCGGGCTCTTTGGCTGTGTTCTGAAGGTTGTTCTTCCTAACGTTTTTGCCAGTCTCTGTGACCGGCATCTTCAGAGGACAGCACTCTGTACTCACAATAGAGAACCAATTAATGCCTATTTACTGTAGGCTTTGTATTTAGAGGTCCTTGAATGGTAAACAGATGTGCCACTGCATCTGAAACTGAAGGAATTTTCATGAATAGGCTTTGAGGCACCTCACATGACTCTGCTGTCTAAAGTCATGCCTAAATTACTTGGCATGAGGTCTGAACTATTTTAATCATATAAATCAGGATAATTTACATAACTATAGCTTTAACTTGATCAGTAGCTGTTCACCAAATACATGGGATATGTAGTATACCTGGATGCTTTGTTATAATGTAAGAAGAAATATTTCTAAACAACAAGCTAGCCATTGATGTAAGATTTTCAGCTCATATGTATAACCATGAAGGAAAGAAGGCACAGAGCGCATGAGTTCACGAGGGTTCTACAAATCATGAAATGTATCTGCCATAAATTGCAGTCCATCTCTGGAGACTTTAGCTCAACAGTGGGTAACTGTGGTGGATCTGAAGGTCAATCCTGTTGTCCGAATACCCATCCCCAGCCACTAACATTCAGTGGCTAATTTCCCAACAGAAAGTTGGCAGAACTAGAGGGAAAAAAACATTTACTTGCTAAAATTGGGTTCCTGTTTGCAGCCGAATTTTGGTGTAAGACATTAAAATCAGCAAAATGTTTGTTTTATATCCAGCCACATCTCCCTGCTTTCTACTGAAATTCAGTTTGTTTTTATGGCAGTTCTGGGTGTTGCAAAAATAGACTTTGGAGTCATATGTAGCTCATCGATTGCATGATTCTCACCACTGCTTTAGCTGTTTAGAACATTTATAATCTGCTTAGAGCATTTTGCCTTTGATGTACATACAAGATACATCCAGATTCTACAGATGAATAGAAGCTGACAGTTCACAGTTAATTTGATGGAGATAATTAAAGCACTATATTAGTATCTGAGTTGATAAAAATGACATTAGCACCCATGAAACAAGATTTTAATGCAAGAAAGCAACTCAAAAACCCACTGCACCAGCTGAGGAGTGGTGCCACACAAGAGAAACTCTGGGCATTTAATTAAAAATTAATTCAGTAATATGATCACATTGTAATCTGCATGAATGAACAATGTCATGGGAGTGCTAACTATGAAGCAGCTATTCCATGTGGCTTAACATGGTCCATCACTTTCAATAGACATTACCACAGACGATGATCTCACAAAATGAAAAAATAAAATAAAAGGACAAACATTTAGGTCAAACTGAACAAGAAATAAATATAGATACTGTAATGTAATATAGAAGTTAACTGAGAAGAAAAGTGAAAGAATCCCTCATAGATGCAAAGGAATCTGAAAGGGAACTAATGACACAAAGAAAACACATTAATGAACATATGAGACAAGATAGGCTGAAAGTGCTCTCTCTTTCTCTCTCTGTGATAAGTACTGTCAAGATGGAGCCAACATATAGTGACCCTAATAGGGCTTATAAGATAAGTGAGATACTTCTGTGGCTTCACCAGGTTCACATTCTCCTCTATGAGTTGCCGTGGCCAAGTGAAGATTTCAATCCAGATCTCCTGAGTCCCAATCCATCACTCTATCCATTACACCACACTGGGAAACGTAATGGGTCAAAGCAACAGCAAGAGGGGGAAAAAATAAAGATGAAAAGAAATTGCAGGAGTTTTTTTTTTAGCTTGACAGTGCTATGTTAATAAAAATGTTAATTAGGGTAAGCCTGTGACCGTAACCAGGAGCTATTCTAAGATTATCTGTCTATGCTGCAGCTGGGTAACCTGTGGATCAGTTTAGAATAAATATTTCTATCCAAAATGTGTAAAATGTATTCTGAAGAACTAGTTTAACAAGGGGTATGTGTGTGTCGTGTTTGTTGTCATAACTCCTGAAGTAGAAAGCAAACCTGAGTTAAGAAAAAGCTAAGCATTCTCAAAACTCCATTTACTTTCAGTTGAATTTCTAGACCTGTAGTAAGTGAGATAACATTACTAGATAACAGTGCTAGAATGTGTTTAATTAATTATTTGGTTAGTGGGTTACCATGGCAAATATAAATTAGATTTGGGGGATATATTCAGATTATGTTGCTAAACTATCTAATGGTAGATTGCGGAATGTCCCTGCTTCAATCCTTGGCATCTCCAAGTGGGAAAGATGCCTCTTTGAAATCCTGGGGAGAAATTGCTGTTCTTTGAAGATATCACTGGACTTCATAGTTCAGTGGCCTGACCCAGTAGAAGGCAGTCTCCCATGTTCCTATTTCATTGTGTATATATTTCCTCCAAACTTGACATATCATTTGAAGTTGTGTTTTGAAAGGTAACTTTCAAACACAAAGCACAAGTCACCAGGGATACTTTTGATTCAAGTGTGTTTGCCATTATATATAATCAGATTAAAAATAATTATATTCCTTATGCTTCCTTTCTTTTATTATTGAGGAGTAACACTATTGCCTTTTAATATTCCACTGAGGCCAAAGTTAACTTTACACTTTTTGTACAAACAATGCTTATCTGTTAAAAACATTTAAGGTTTGCTCTTTTTTTGATGTTGTAAATTTAAGTGTTTTTTTTTTGTTATTTAAAAACAAATACAAACTTTAGTAATACATTATGTCAATGAGTAACTCATAAAATGTTAATTTATAAATTTATCACTTCCAGGCTCCAGTTTTTGAAATAACTGGGAATGGCATTAAATATCTTGATTTGTACAATATTTATTTGCAATCCTTTTTTTTTAATTTCTAAGCAATTTGTGCAAGTTATATTTACCAGTTCATTGTGCCCATGGTCTTCAAAACAGAAAAGCTGCTGTGTAAAGATACCTCTGTGACACATCCAAATATATTTCTATCTACTTCTACGTACTAGTTCTCATGGCTGCCCATAAAATAGCTTCAAGTTGCCAATATAAAGTAATTTAACAGTGAAAGTAGTGTAAGATAAAAATGGAATCCCTGAATAGGGTTTTTATCTATGCATGTTTATGTATTTAGGTGCAGAATGTCCAATTTTAATTCAGAAAAAGACTGTTTGGCCCAATATCAAAAGTTTGGACAACCCTGCACTGGAGCTTATTTTTCAAATTATTACGTATTTCATTAGAACCCGATACACTACCTGATACTATTGATTCTCTGTTCCTTATTTCATAGGCTTTTTGTTATTATAATTTTGTTCATAGAACCAGTATCTTATTGTACTGAAACATACAATTTAGCCATGCATATTGTATTCCCATTACTTATTTGGAAATTCCATTAGGAGGATTGCTGAACAGACAATTGTACACTTTTCATACGCCTTGATGAACATGAAACTGGTAAAAGGCTGATCTTCCTTATATCAGTGTAATATGGCTTGCTTCAGCAGGTGGGCCAGATTTGCAAGACAGCTTAAAAAGATAACATTTTTTGTTTATTTCATTTTATTTTCATTTTATTTGTTTACTGCCTGATTAGTGAATTCACACTAGTCTGTGTGGGGCACAAAAGCCCCCAAATCCCACCCAGTTAATTCCCATAAAAACACAATGACATAATCAAATGGTGACACAACTGAATTGGATGTGGTCATTTCTGTGTGTGTGTGGCTGTCTCTGTGTGTGTCTCTTTCTCTCTCTGTGTGTTTGTTTGTTTGCCACCTTTTTCCTGATAAGGGGACTCAGGGTGGCTCACAGTATTAAAAAGAATAGAATTTAAAACAGAGTAAGGTATACATTTAAAAACAATTAAAATATAAATCTGATTAAAATACACTGAATAATTAAAAACATGTAAAACAGAGTGGTCGCAACACCAGATAGGCGGGATATAAAAAGAATGAATGAATGAACGAATAAACAAACACACATTAAAAGCTATCTTAATAAAAAATGGTATCAGTTATGACTGTTAAAAGCCTGCCTGAAAAGGTGGGTCTTCAGCTATTGGTAGAAGGATAAAATCTGATCTCCCAAGGGAGAGCATTCTGTATTCTGGGAACAGCCACACCATCAACCATGTCTGCACTGGCAATGGGACTGAGAGTAAGTCCTCCTCTGATGATCTTACGGAGCCAAGAAGGCTCATATGGGTAGTTACGGTCCTTCAGATAGCTTGGACCAAAGTTCAGAAACCTGAGGTTTATATGCTAAAATGTACATAACCTGAGGATAAGATGTCCTTAAAGGTTGCCTTATGTAACTCTGTCTTAAGTAATTTCGTGAATATTAGGAGCTTGGGACACCTGAACTGGTAGTTTATTCCACAAAGTGGAGGCTGTTATCAAAAAAATCCCAACTTATCCTTGTCACTTCTCTGGCTTCCCTTGGCCTAACCACTTTTAATATTGTGGACTGAGAAGAGAAGAGCATGTGGAACAGGAAGCTGATTTTTGGCACAGACATTCCAACAAGTATTGAGATTCTAAACTGTTTATGGCTTTAAAGAGCACAACCAGTGTCTTGAATTGAACATGGAAACTAACAGAGAGCCAGCATAGGTGGGCCATGACTGGGGATATATGATCAGATTTACTTGTCCCAGATATCAGTTTGGCCACCACATTTTGGAGCTGCTGGTGTTTCCAAACTGTTTTCAAGGGCAACCCTACATAAAGAGCATTGCAGTAGTCTATTTTTTGAGATAACCAATGCATGCACTGCTGCTATTAGACACATCCTATCCAGCTAGAGGTGCTGCTGGGCAATCAACTGGAGGGTACTCCCGACCATGGCTGATATTTGAGCCTCTATACAGAATGTCTAGGAGTGCTCTCAAATTGTGAACTCAGCCTTTCAGGAGGAGTGTAACCCCATCTAGGTCAGATAGATTTCCCTTTAACTGGTCTGACATCCTTCCTAACAGCATGATTTGTCTTGTCTGGATCATTTTCAATATGTTAGCCATCATCAGGTCCAAACAGTGCTCAAGGACCTAAACAACATCCTCTGCAGATGATGCAAAAGAGAGATAGAGCTGCATGTCATCAGCATATTGATGGCAATACACTCCACGTCTCCAAATGATTTCTTCTAGCAGTTTCATGTAACAGCATTGGGAAAATAGTAGACCCATGTGGGACCCCATAATGGAAATCCCATGGGGATGAAACAAAACTGTACCATCTGGAATCGGTATTCAAGCAAGGACCGAAACCAGTGCAGAGAGGAACCCCTGATCCTTAAACTCGATAGCCTTCCCAGATGGATACCATGGTCAAAAGTATCAAAAGCTGCTGAAAAATCTAGAAGCACCAGCAGGGTTAGACTCCCCATGTTGGCCTCCCTTAAGAGATCATCTTGCAGAATGACCAATGCTGTCTCCATTCCGTGACACGGACTGAAGCCCAACTGAAATGGATCTACTATCCATCTCATCCAAGAACACCTGCAGCTGATCAGACACCACCCCTTTCTTTTAGTATGCCCAGAAATCGAAAGTTCACAATAGGTCTATAGTTGCTTAATTTAGCCATCACCATGTTGGTGTTCTTAGGAAAAATCATAGCCTTGACTTTAATAGCCAAAGTGGGCAAGGGTCCACAAGAGAACTTCATTTAGTATATCAATAAAAATCAATATGAAATATTATGAAATTATATTTATAAATATAAAGTAGATATAAGGATGGCAGGATTACATTGTTGTACGTGCATGTATGATATGGCAAGCATGGTACCCACTGGCCAGAAATTAGCCAGAAGCATGAGTTTCTCAAAACAACAGCAACAAACCAAACAAACAACAGATTCACCACACACTTTAGAATACTGCAAACAAGTTTCTATGCTGCGTAGGGCTTACACAAGAAAAGAAAAGAAAATGACCCCTCCATGCTGTGGAGCTGGTGTGGACTCCTGTTTTCTCTTGAAAGCCTTCAGGATTCATATGAACATAGGAAGCTGCCTTACACCAAATCAGACCACTGGTTCACCTATAGCCCACAAACAAGACTAACTGGAAGCAGCCCTTTAAAGTTTCAGGGTGGAATTATTTCCCAGCACTGCCTAGAAATCCTTGGTATTCCCCAATTGTCTCCTATCCATGTACTAACCAGACCCAAGACAGTACTATACTATCTCTTCAAGACTATGTGTGGGGCTGGAGGCAGCAAGACATACAGCCACTGGTTAGCACTTCACATGGTGATAAGAATAACGAAAGAAAGGGCAGAGCTGGACTCCTCATCTTCTCTCTCATGTATTACTTATATAAAGGTATAGATACCGAGATGGAGCCTAAAATGGCAGGAATCCCCACTGCAATGCTGGAGAGAAACAGTTGTTCTTGCTTCCACCAAGCACCCCACCTTTCAACCAGTCAGAACTCAGGGATAAGAATGTGCTTTCTGGGGAGCAGAGGTAATACTTTAAGATCTCCTGCCCACTACTTTGTAGGCAGCATCAGGAGATTCTGGTGCCTTCTTGCTCCCTTTCCTGAATGGAGGCAACTGAAATAATGGCAGAAGAAAGAAAGGACTGGTGCTATTGCTTGTGGACTTCCAGTTAATTGAGCAGAGAATGATGAAATCATCTAACAAAATAGCTTTATTTTCCAGGCATTCTTCATCCTATCTTACAATATAGTAACATGATCTGAGAACTGCTGTTGCCATCATTTAGGTTCACAGGAGACTGCTCTAACACCTACAATTTTTGCCATTCGTTATTTACGACGGGATTCATACATACTCAGATAATGTATGAACTTTCCTTCATTGTATGAACTAGATGACGCAGATGACTAATCAATTCTTTACTATTTAATTAAGCTACATCTCAACTTTGATTTTCCTTCTATCTTAGATCACCCAGTAAAAAGTGGATGAAGAACAATAAGAGGTTTCCAATTTTATAACAAAAAATTATTTGTAAAATTCACTACCACAATGAGTGCTGATGGTGGCCAGCTTAGATGGCTTTAAAGGACTTGAGGCCATTTTTAAGATTTAATGAGAATCCAAGGACCAGGGGGTGGGGAGGGCACAGCACAGCTAAAGTAAGACATGTACAGCTAAAGAAAATAATTTACACATTAAAAAAACATTTGTACTGTAGTTATATACTGCAAAGGTTGCTAAAACAGATTTTATTAAGTGGAAAATGGGCTTAGCAAAAACTGCAAAAGCTCTTTTGTGCCTCTAATAGTCAAACAAACAAACAAAAACAAAAATGTATTTAAACATTTGCATTTTTTTCATAGGGTTGGGGATCCCAGACATGCTGGAACTCTTCAGAACAAAGCAAAATTGTACCCACATTCCCAATTTTAATTTTTTATATTAAAAAAAAGTGTGTGAAGTGGGGGGACTAGTGAGCTCAAGAGTGTTGGAAAGATGTGAAAATGCCCCTGGAAGGCACACATAATTTGTGGACCACATGTCACCTATACCTGCTTTAAACCAGTATGGATATATTTATGAAGGATCAATCTGTCTACGGCTATCAGTCATGATGGTTATATGCAACCTTCACATTCAGTGACAGCATGCTCCAATTGCACTGTAGGAAAGCTACTGCCTTCATGCTGCTTGAGGGCTTCCCTAAAGCATCTGACTGACCATGAGAAACAGAACACTGCACCAGATGAATCTTTGTTTTCTTTAAGTATGTTTCTTTAAGCTAGACAAATTAAAGCAGAATTGCTATTAAAAAGATTTTTCTTTTAGAGGTGCAATTAATAGGCAACTTATGATGTACAACTGTCCCTTTCTAGTCACCCTCTAGGGAAACCTGACTCTGTGTGAAATAACAATCACTACTTTCAATGAGCCATTTTTTTTTGTGATTGCCTTTTCTAAAACTGACCTTTACGAGCAACTGAAGGGCATCCCAACTGTAATTAAAGAAGAATTTCTTGTGACACTGCTGTTTACTTAGAACACACTATGCTCCTGGCACTTTGTGGGGAGTGTTAAAAAACAAGACCTAAACACCAATGCGTGCTTTCAATTAAACTTCTAAGCAACAGAATACTTTCACTAATGAGTTCCCATGGCAGTGTTGCTAAAATCCCTTGAAAGTGCATCGTACTTGATTATGTGGCTCCTAAGTTGTTAATGACATTGAAATTGTATGGTATTCTTCACTTCAAATAATCATCAATATTTTGCAGAGCATAATTAATGCCTCTTCATTATATACTTCAACTCTGAATAAAAGCTTGGACTAGTCATTAGCACCTAAAACACCAAGTGGAAGGAGGGTTAACACATCTCACAACCTCAACAGAAACAATGTTTTAAGTTTTGAGTCTTTAATGTAGAATTTATTCATAATACAGGTACAGTGATGTATTTGTACACTAAATGCAGCAATTGAAGGATATAAATTGTTCAAAAAACCCAAAAAGAATAGAATGGGAGGTGAATAGCAGTACATGTCAAAAACAGATATTCCTGGACAGAAACACAAGAAGATTAGATTGGTTGTCTATTGAGAGCATCTGGATTAATATAATTGGGGTGAAAAACAAAAGGAATGTGGTAGTTGGAGTCTACAACCGACCACCCAGTCAAGAAGAAGATGCAGATAAAACCTTGAAAAAGAAATCATATGAATTTCAAAGTAAGATGATGTTCTAGTAATGGGAGATTTCAATTAACTTGATATCTGTTGGGAGACAAATTCTGCCATATATAGCCCTTCCAAGAAATTCCTGATTTGTTCAGCTGATAATTTTCTTCTACAAAAAGTGGAGGAAGAAACTGGAGGAGTAGCTATCCTTGACTTAATTCTGACCAATACAGTCTATGATCCTCCAGGCAAATGTGAAGTACAAAGGTATGGGATGGGGCTGCAGCTTGAGATTGATAAACAAACAGTCAAGGAATACATTACTTTCAATAAATTCAAATCCCCAGTGCCCAATCAACTATATCCAAAAATATTGAAGAAACTGGCTGAATAGATCTCTGGACCACTATCAATTATTTTCTTGAAATCATGGAGGATGGGTGAAGTGCTAGATGATTGAAGGAAGGCTAACGTCATTCCTACCCTCAAGAGGGGCAAAAAGGAGGAATCTGGAAATTATAGTCAGTCTGACATCACTCCTAGGGAAAATTCTGGAGCAGATTATAATCATTCTGCAAGTACCTTGGAAACAATGCAGTGATAACTAGAAGCTAACATGGATTTGTCAAGAACAACCTGCCAGACTAATCTAATCTCATTTTCTGATTGGGTAACTTCCCTAATAGATTATGGGAATGCTGCAGATGTAATATATCTAGCCTTCATCAAAGCCTTTGACGAAGTGCTGCATAGTATTCTCATTAGCAAGCTAACTAGGTGCGGGCTGAATAGCACAACTGTCAGCTGGATACACAGTTATAACTGCTACAGTGGAACCTCTACTTAAGAACTTAATCCGTTTTGGAATGGTGTTCTTAAGTTGAAACGTTCTTAAGTTGAAGCAAAATTTCCCATAGGAATGGACTGAAAACCAATTAATCCGTTCTGGCTGTTTTGTTGTTATGTAGAGGTGCGTTCGTACATTGAAGCATTAGTTCCCATAGGAACTAATGCAAAGCTGGTTAGTACGTACTCTACCACTAGGGGGAGAATTTTTTTAACCTAAGATGACCTAAGGTTAAAAAAAGAGCAGGAAAGGGTTTTTTTCCTGTTCTTATCTTGGATTTCTGTTCTCAAGTAGAAGCAAAATTTAGCAAATGGAGCTGTTGTTAAGTTGGATTGTTCTTAAGTAGGGACGTTCTTAAGTAGAGACCCCACTGTACTAGGTTCCCTACATGCAAGTAACTTGCTAATGTGTGAAAAGAATATTGAACTAGAGAGACCTTTAGTCTGATTCTGCATGGCTCATCTTATGTTCTTATTCTTCCAGGAATATGTTTGTTTTCTGTAAAAATGACTTATTCTGTGACAAAACTACAGTCATATTACAACACAGTTGGAATACACATTAATTTGTCAATTGTTGTCTAAAGACTGAGAAACAATGACATTTACAATTTACTGCATTTGTGTTACAGAGAACAGCAAGATGCTCTAATGTGCGCAAAGTTGAAAAAGTACTTTGATTCTACATTTTGCACACTCCCCTCATCCCCCTTTTACAGAAAATGTCTCCCTACAATTTTTTATATGATCACACCATTTGCATAACACTTTCAATCTACTGCAGAAGATTTATTGGCCCCAAGGGAACTACATGAATGTATATCTGAAATAGCATTTATTTAGGCCTCTTTCTCTACTGTTACAGAAGAGGCTCTCCTGCAATTTGACAAAGAAGTAAGGAAGATTCCTCTGAAGTGTTCAAAGAAAATATGCAACATCACGATGAAGCACATGAATCGTGAAGAATGGAAGAAAAATCCAGGTATTTTGTTTTAACTATGTTAACATTTCATCTTAGTTACTACAGATATTTCTTTCAAGTGGGCAGAGAAAAATGATATACATCTTTTTCTTACAGCTGAGGGCACGGCTGACTCTGTCATTAAGGTGCATTGCAATTGTCATCCCTGGCAGTGAAATGCTGGAAGCATCAAATCTGCCACCTACTCTTCTTCTCATTATGACTGGTAAACTGCCCTGGTGTCAATGAATGGCCTGAAATCATGGTGACATCTATGGACATTCTTCCCATAACAAGAAGCTCCTTCAAGCCAACCATAAAGAAGAGGAGGAGGAACAAGAAGTAGTAGTTATACTACTGCTTTTTTCCTTTTCCAGTAGCAGCATGTGTAGAACTACACGGTGGTGCTCCTGACTCCAAAGGGAGCATTTTTTTCTCTGCAGGGTAGCAGAATCAGTTGTCTACTAGCTCTGCTGTGTAGTGCATGCCAAAAGTGTTGGGGGAAGTGTAGCCTTAATCACATGCTGTGAAGCTCTTTGCTTCCTTCCTGTCTTGAGCAGTAGGATAGGTTGGGCTACTTTGGGAGAGGGTCTTACAGCTTGGATTCACACATACGGGAAAGCCAGGTTTTGATTTTGTTGAATTCTGGCTTACTGTTAGCTAACCACAATTCACAATAAGAAGCCATGGATTAGTTTATGAACTCTGGCTTGCCTAAGCCAAGACTGGTTGCTATATTTGAGCCTAAAACCATGGCGTGCTCCCTGGCTTGTTTCCGCACCTACTGTATCTCCTGAAATAGGAGCTGGGGGTGGGGAAGCACAAGAAAAACAGATCACCAATAGAAAAACAACCTGTCATTGACTTAGTCATGTGCAGAATAGGTAAAGCAACAAACATGAATTGTCTAACACTGCCTAGTGCAGTGGTTCCCAACCTTTGGTCCCTAGACATTATTGGATTGTAACTCCCAGGAGTTCCTGACAACACAGCTAGTTGTAAAGGCTTCTGGGAACTGCAGTCCAAGAATGTCTAGGAACCCAAGGTTGGGAACCACTGGCTTAGTATAAAGTATAAATACAGCCAATGTTTATGATGATTCAGTAAACCTTGTTGAAGGTCTTTGCCTTAGCTGCTGGCATATGCTTTATTTCATATCATTCAAACTAGGTTCAGCTAACAAGTTCCATTTAGATTAAATAAGCTGGCTACTATATGAGATATTTAGAGGACTATATAGCATGTTATTTCTTGGTAACCTACAACACAAAAATAAGAAATCCATTCAAATCTATCCACAGCATGAATAAAGTGCAATTCCACAAACAGAACTTCTTTGAAGACATCAATTAAATTATTGCAGGCAGTGTTTACTATTATAAAAAGACACACTGCAGCTTCTAAAATTGTTCTAAAGCAAGTACAATTTTGTGGATTGTGAGACACAGATGTATCTATAGAGTTTAATATATCTATGAAACTGCCTTGCTGTTTTCACTGACTGACCAACAAATGATGTTAACACAATAGTAAGTCAGGTTAGGTACAGACAAGTTAGAACGTGAAGTTCTGCAGAAGTCAGTGTTGACTCACCACTGTATATGTCAGTGTAATTTCGAAAGGACGTTTCATTATAGGAATGCTCTGTAATAAACAAAAGAACATGAGCGTACCAAAGGCAACAAAGCATGCACTGAATAACAAAAGACATAAGGAAAGGGTGGGATGCTAAAGAAGAATAAAGCACACAACAGAAATTTTCAAAAACAAAATAAAAGCAAAAAAAGAAAGAGGCTATGCCATACACACACACACAAAAAAATCATCTAAAAATCCTAAACACAATTTGGAAATAAACAGGAAAAAACAGCAACAAAAGACAGCAGTTAAAATCCAGCACTGCGCTGGTGGTCACAAGAGAACTTCCTTCACTTCCTTTGCCCCAAAAATGGCTCTGGAAGGGGTCCCATCCTTCTGGAGCCAGTTCTGAGGGCACAAAGAAGGCTGCAAGAGAAACAGCTGGTTCTGTCAGCAAAGGTCCACTGCTGGAGATTGTCCTATGTTTTTTAAAACAGCAACACAAACACATGAAGTGGAACAATTTAAGACATGTTCAAAACAGTGATTAGATTCTTGAATTGCAGTACTTAGATAGCAGGAAATTATTAATAGCTTTGCTAACACTCCACACACAGCACTGCTTTTGAGAAGAGCAATTATTCTGGCAGGAGATTTTCTAAAAGATATAAGGAAAGTCTTGTGACTTTGTCCCCAAGGCAAAGAATGGATTAGATTCAGCTTAGCAGCAATGAAGAAAGATGTTATGAAATGGGAAAAGATATATTTGGCAGTTTAATCAATCATGTAAACATTATTAGAATGAATTGTGTTTCATTTTTAAAAAGTTAGTAATTTCCATGGTATATGTGCACATTCTAGAACTGCAGGTTGCCATGTTTGCAAAGAAGTCCTCTTCTCTGTGGCCAGCCTGGTAACATAAGCCATTAAACTCTCAGCAGCCTTGAAGGAAATACTGCCTTTTATCAAGTATTTATTTTGTATTTATTTCATATCCTTTCCCACCATGCAGAGAAACTGATGCTGGTGGAAGAAAAGAGAACAGTGCCCTTTATCAGATCACTCAGTTGCCTAGGTGGAATTCTTTGATGTCTGTTGAGAATAGATTTGTTGCTAATCTTAAAACTGATGGTGTATAATAATTTTTATTAGAACCAAATAAAATTGAAAAAAGTCAATGGAAAAAGGTCTCGCACTTGTAATTCAGAAGGTGGTGTGCAGGAGGAATCTCAATGTTTCTTTCCCCAATGCCTCTTTGTGAAATCTTTTTATACCTAGTCTTAATCTAATTAATTCTGTACTTGATCTTTTAAATCCCATTTCAAGATTGCTAAACATTCAGATGAACTTGAAAGTTTAATCTCTGTTTTTAACTGGACTGTAAGAAAAGTAAAGTATTATCAGAAGTACTGCTCTACTATTTGTTACGTTATCAAATAGTTTTTTTTCCTACAGCAATCGTATAAATTAAGGGCCTCCACAAGGTCCTTTGATTAACAGCCCTGCCCAAGTCCTGCAAATTAAAGGCTGTGGATTCCCTTATTGAATAAATCCATCTTGTGTTTCTAACTTTTTACAGCATTGTTATCTTTTCAAATGAGTCTCGATTTCTCATAATATATTCAAAGCACAATAGATGATTTAGTCATTTTAGTGTCTAATGAGAGTTCAAGCTTGATTTGATCTAGAACTCTGATACATGTCTTTCAGACAGTCCATGGCATCTGTGAAATTCTCCTCCAGACAATAGTTTAAATGAGTTCTGTCAGCTTTCTTTGCAGCCCACATCTATACTTGGCAATCAGGAATAGTATAGATGATCTTAGCTCTGGTCTCCAATGGACAAATCCTTACACTTGATTATTTCTTCTGGGCCCATTGTAACGGCTGCTCTTTCAAGTCTCTGTCATTTGCTGATTCCTTGGCAGCTGTCTCCAGTCAGACTGATGATTAAACTGAAGCATAGAAAATCTTTAACAATTTTGATTTTTTTCATTGTCAGCATTAAAGTTTGTTAATTTTCCTGTAATCATGATTTCTGTCTTCTTAACATTCAGCTGTAATCCTTCTTTAGAACTTTCTTTTTTCACCTTTGTCAGTAGTCTTTTTTCAATCATTAATAGTGTGGCTAGGTCAAACTGAATCATCTTCTAGAGAAAATAAAATACTCGTATCCTCCAAAGCGTAACTTGGTATATAACATTATGAAAGCATAGAATGGTACTGCAGGGACCTCTTGCACTCCAAGGTCAGAGAGAGGGTCGGGGTAAAACACTACTTGTACATCATGACATGTATTGTAGTAATAGAACACAGCAGATGCACTGCAAACAGTATTACTTCTCTTCGTCCCAATATGCTGCTCTGCAAAATTTTCCCTACATTTATTTATTTATCTAAAATATTTTTTATCCCACCTTTTTTCTTCTAAAGGACCCAAAGCAACTCACATAATCAAATGACAATAGTTAAAGAGATAAAAACATTTAGTATATAAATATTTGAAAAAGAATAAGACAAATATGACGCTAAAAATGGTTAATAAAATCGACACTACAAACACATTCAAAGCAGCATGGTACAATACCTCTCTCAGACAGACAGTCACTAAGGGAAAGCTTGTCTGAAGAGAAATGTCTTCGTTTGCTTGCAGAAGGCCAGCAAAGATGGAGCCAACTTGGCCTCCTGTGGGAGGGAGTTCCAGAGTCTGGGAGCAGCGTCCGAGAACGCCCTCTCCTGTGTCCCCACCAAACACATGGAATGCTACATCTCCACATTAGTATTCATTTGGATCAGAAGTAGGATTGGCTATTTTAGCTGGCTTTATTAGTTTCAGTGTACAAGGGGGTGCTGATAAGTACTGAGCCTTTCCCAGAAAAAAAATGAGCTTGGAAGCTATAAATTGAAGGGTGTATTGGCCAATTTGTCTGTATTCAATGGTGCAAAAATCAATTACCTATGGTTTTAACTTATCTTTCATGTTCCGGTCCAAAGTGAAAAGTTCAATGTGGAAGAGCATAGGACCATAATCAAGTTCCTCTTTCTCCAAGGGAAAGGTGCAAAGAAGATCCATGATGAAATGTCACAAACTATAGGTGACAGCAGCCCTTCATATGCAACAGTTCAACGTTAGGTTGTCAATTTTAAAACTGGCCATTTCGGTGTTGAAAGTGAGAAACCCAGCGGAAGGCCTGTTTCTGTCTCTGTGCTTGCAAATGTGAAAGCCATCCATAACATGATCAAGGAGGACTGCTGAATATCAGCCAAAAGTATTGCTATATATCTGAGAATATCACGTGAGAGAGTTGGTGCCATTATCACAACGACTTGGAAATGAGAAAGCTGGCAGCAAAGTGGATCCCCAAACTTTTGACAACCGAACAAAAGAGGAAATGTGTGGAGTCATCGGTAGCTGTTTTGGAACATTTTGCAAGAAATGAGTCAGATTTCCTGGGCAAACTGGTAACTGGTGATGAGACATGGATCTACTGTTATGATCCTGAGACAAAGGAACAGTCTAAGGAATGGAAGCACAGTGGTTCCCCCAGGACAAAGAAGGTCCTAGTGCAAAGGTTGGTGCAGAAGCAAATGGCAACATTTTTGGGGGACAATAAGGGAGTTTTGCTCGTGGACTACCTCCCACAGGGTTCAACCATCAATGCAAAATATAACTGTGCTTTCTTGACAAAGTTGAGGCAAAACATCAAGAAAAAATGTTGAGGAAAGCTCTCCAAAGGTGTCATCCTGTTGCATGACAACGCCTCGTCACACACTGCAGATGAAACTATGGCAAAACTGACCTTAGGCTTTCAAGTGATGCCCCATCCACCTTATTCTCCTGACCTTGCTCCTTCTGACTATTATCTGTTCCCCAAACACAAAAAACACCTAAAGGGACAATGATTTGGGAGTGTTCTGAAGGCAACTAATGCTGCAAATGAGTGGTTACACCAGCAGTTGGAAGAATTTTATTTGCAGGGACTTAAGAAGCTGCAGGACAATGTCGCAAGTGCATTGGCTTTCTGGGGGAATACCGTATGTAGAATAGTGTGGCAGTTACAGCTTCCTAGCTCAATTTTTCTGGGAAAAAATTCAGCACCCCCTTGTAGACTGAAAGAGCTATTATTGCTGCTATTGTTAAAGGTAAAGGTTAAGGTTCCCCTTGACAATTTTTATCCAGTCGTGTTCGACTCTAGGGGGCGGTGCTCATCCCTGTTTCCAAGCCATAGAGCCAGTGTTTGTCCGAAGACAATCTTCCGTGGTCATATGGCCAGTGCGACTTAGACACAAACGCTGTTACCTTCCCACCGAGGTCATCCCTATTTATCTACTTGCATTTGCATGCTTTCGAACCGCTAGGTTGGCGGGAGCTGGGACAAGCGACGGGAGCTCACTCCGTCGCGTGGATTTTGATCTTACGACTGCTTGGTCTTCTGACCCTGCAGCACAGGCTTCTGCGGTTTAGCCCGCAGCGCCACCACGTCCCTTTTGCTGCTATTGTTATGTGCCGTTAATTCATCTTTAACCCACAACAACCCTATAAAAGAATGACTTCTAAAATGTCCTTTCATTAATAGCCCTGCTTAGCTCTTGTAAACTCAGGACTTAAACTACATTGCTATATAGTTCTGAATAAAAAA
This sequence comes from Pogona vitticeps, assembly GCF_051106095.1. Taxonomy (NCBI): domain Eukaryota; kingdom Metazoa; phylum Chordata; class Lepidosauria; order Squamata; family Agamidae; genus Pogona; species Pogona vitticeps. The sequence continues at coordinate 49,321,729 of NC_135786.1, forward strand.
CCTGGAAGATCAAGGCAAAATGTTGGTAAATCAAGCATTTTCATTAAGTTTTTAAAGTCAGTAATCTACTTAAATTGCAAACATTAAGGCCAAACACATTATATTTTAAAATGCTGTGAGGTCTGTTTTGACTCAAAGCAGTCAGCTAAGATGAGGAACATACCATTCTGCCCTATCAAATGAAGGAAAAAGCTCCGATTCATATATAGAGTAGATTTGGGAGCAAAACCATTGATCTTAATTTTTAACTAGTTATTACTATAGAGTTACTGTGCATTTTTCTTCCCTCCCAGACAAGATAAATTTCCAAACAGACAGAGAAATTAGTTTCGTTGAACACAAAGAATCTATTTAATATACAGTGAGGAAGTAATCTTCCATAGAAAGAATTTGCATGGCATAATAAAGCACACATCTCCATGTGAATGCTTAAGAGCAAAGCCAAGACCCCTTAAAAATGACATACTGTACTGTTCATTTAATAAGAGAAAGAGCCACTGTTGAGGTGGAGGTATATAGGGAACAAGATAAGGATAACCACAGCGTAAGAATGAAATGTTACACATTTACACAGGCATTTTATTGTTCCAATACCTATGTCTTCAACAATCTTCCATTAGACACAACAGGCCAATATCCTCAAATGAATATGAGAAAGTTTGTCTATAAAGCCATCAATGAGGTATGACATATAAAGAGAGAGGAAAATCTCTGGGTAATAATGTGGATTTGAGAAGGGGCAATTATATAGCATTAACACAGAAGTATTCAATCCACCTTACCTTCTGCATATTTGGTTTTCTTCACACAAAGCAAGTATCAAGTGCTACATATTAGTCTACTTCTATGCATTAGTTTGAAACAGTATCTGCTTTTAAGATTGCAATGACTACATTTTAACACTTATGAGTTATTGTAAGGTGAGACAAAAAGGTTCACATGCATTCCATCCACATAATTAGAGAATATCTTGCAGGGGAAAAAAAAAATGATAAAAAGAAAAGCTGTGAGCTTGGGCAGGATTATATCAACTGCTAAATTACATATAGTCACCCAGACAGTATAATAATTCTAAGTAAACATTTCCATGGATTTTTAGTGCAACTTTTACAAGAACATGAAAAAGAACAATATAGCTGAAACCATGTCAGCAGTTGGGAGTGCTCAGTGACGGAGCACATGTGAATTTCATGCAGAAGGTACCGGGTTCAATCATCAGCATTTAGTTAGAAGCAAGTAAAAGACAAAGGGAAAGAATGAGAAAGAACTTAAAGAGCTGCAATCTGATGGCCAAAACAGGAACAAACTTTGTCATAAAACTAAACGAAGGAAGTACAGCAGACCTTATTCTCATATCATGCTGCTGTACAAGATTAAGGAAAGTGTGTGCCAACAAAAATATACTACAAAGCTACTTTTCTCAATGGTATTGTAAACAGCAAATTATGTTTGGCATTAAGAATGGGCAGATTGTTACTAACCGATTGTTACAATTGCTGGTATTTGAGAATGTTGCAAAAACATAGGTTGAATGCAGTTATTAAAATACAGTATATCCACTGAATGAATGCAACTTGTTGATTCAGGGGATCTGTTTTAGTTGGAACAACTAGATTTAGCCCAATATATGTATGTCACCATCTATTTATCTAGCTATATTCTACCTTCTGTCTCTTTAGTCCACCAATTACTAGTCGTAGAACTTCAGAGTTTTAAGAGACCCTAGTGAGCATCGAGTCCAGTCTCTGTCAAGGAGGCACAGTTGGGAATCAAACTCCTAACCTCTGGATCTTCATCCAGATGCCCAAACCACTGAGCTATCCAGTTATAATTCTTTGTCTCTGGAAACAAAAAGGATGTACTGAACTACTACCAGTGACACACAAAGCTCTTGCTCATTGCATTTCTTACGAATAGATTTACAGTGGTGCCTCGCAAGACGGGCGCTCTGTTTAACTATGAATCCGTATTACGACGAGGTTTTTGCGATCACAAAAGCAATCGCAAAACAATGTTTTGAATGGGGGAATTTCGCTGTGCGACGTTCGGTTCCCTGTTTCGGGAACTGATTTTCGCTTCCCAATGATCAAAATGGCTGATTGTCTGGGTTTCAAAATGGGCGCTGGGTGCTCAAAATGGCTCCCCGCTGTGTTTAGGAGCCATTTTTCGCTGCACAGGCACCCAAAAATGGCCACCCCTATGGAGGATCTTTGCTGGACGGTGAATTCTTAGCCGATTGGAACGCATTAACCAGGTTTTAATGTGTTTCAATGGCTTTTTAATATTCACTTTACGACGTTTTTGTTCTACAGCGATTTCGCTGGAATGAATTAACGTCGTAATGCGAAGCACAACTGTATTCCTTTTCGTATGCTGTCAAAGCTATCTCAAATTATTTGCTTCCTTAAGTTCTATGTGATCATTTTATGAAATCTATCCTACAATTGGGAGTTTACTGTAAACCCCTCCTATGAAATCTCAAGGTTGCAGCACTTCACAGGTAAATGTGAGATGCCTCCAAAGTTCTCTCCACTAAAATATAAATTAGTAATATGTAATATGTTTTTGAATGAAATTTATCAGAATCATGATGTGTGCCATCAATAAGACAGTGCCTTTGATTCCAAGAAGATTTCCCCAGGTGCTAGAAACTAACAGTGTGTTGTCTCCCTTGTCTCTTTCACATGTATCCACTTCATGGAGGCAATTAAGGTGTTCAAAGCCAAGCCAAGGATAGCTGCTCAGCCTACAGATATGACTGCATTGAGTAAACACGAATGTCAGGAAATGACTAAGAGGACACTATACAGTCTTTAATCTTTGCATCCTCTTGTGAAGAACTTTTAGCCATTTTCAATGGGCACTGTATGGCCCCCTGGGGGATCCTGACACACTTGAAGGGAGTCACAGACTGGAAACAGTTCTTCACACACCACCTTATAAGGTTTGTTATGGGACTTATGCAATCCTGATGCAGCCTGTATTTCTCTCATATTATGTTTGTGGCCTGGACCAAAAAAATAAAAATAAAAAAAGGTTGAGAATGGCCGGATTAATGCAGCAAGAGCAAATTCTAATCATGCTCACTCAATCCCCAGAGAAGATGCTTTTAGCTGGGTTGAAATTGAGGTCATCTGAAAGTAGGCATAAGATGCCAATGCAGTTGCTTCTGCTTTGCAAGACAGTCTTCCCATGGAGATTACTGAGAGATGCTTATTGTGTATCAATAATTCAGACCTTTTGAGCATGCCTTTTGGGTTAACTGCAGATTCAACACACACTGCTGGCTACTCATGTTCTTGAGGACATTTTTGCATCTCACTTCATATGACATACAAGAATCTAAATAATTCAGACACTGTTTTAATTAGAAAGAAGCATGCACTCAAATACACCGCAATACTTAGGCAAGTACTGTAGTTAAGTAGGATGAATAAAAATGGGAGAACAGGAACCCCTCAATTCTTCATATTTTTAATGTGAGGGAACCAGCACCTGTTTTTGACCTCCTTACCCTAAGGCAGGTAAAGAACACCTAAGATGCTCTAGATGTTTACGACTATTGTTCCTACAATATCAAGCCCTCATGCTGATGGATAGGAATTATGGAACTGTAGCCAAAAGTATCTGAAAGCCCACAGATTGCTTCCTTTGTGCAAAGGCAGCGGTCCCTCAAGTAATATAATGAATAGACAGTGAACAGAGAGGCTGCTTCTCACTTGCACAGGAGCAAGTAGAACCTGTAGATTGTAACCATTAACCCCCACCACCCCGCCTCCGCCAACAACCCACACAGAACAAGCTCATGGTGATGTTTGCAAGCATGCTCAATGTCATCACAGAAAGATCAGAAATTTTAGAAAAAATTTTCTGGCCGTCAGAAAATGTGATTGAAGAAATTACCACAGGCCAGGTTAAACATATGAGTTTGCACCAACACATTCCCTTTTTATAGACTGTACAAGTGCAGATGGACAGATAACACACAGGCAACAAAGTTCTACAAAACAAATTAAAAATTTGATCAAATCCAACAAATCGTAAGAGTAGGTAAATGTAAAGGTTCCCCTTGACATTTAGTCCAGTTGTGTCCGACTCTAGGGCACGGTGCTCATCCCTGTCTCCAAGCCGTAGAGCCAGTGTTTGTCCGTAGGCAGTTTCTGTGGTCACGTGGCTATCACAACTAGACACGGAATGGCATTACCTTCCCATCGTAGTGGTACCTATTTATCTACTTTCATTTTTACATGCTTTTGAACTGCTAGGTTGGCAGGAGCTGGGACAAGCGACAGAAGCTCACTCTGTTGAGTGGATTCGATCTTACGACTGCTGGTCTTCTGTCCTTACAGTACAGCAGCTTCTGTGGTTTAACCCGCAGCGCCACCATGTCCCTGACTAATCAAGAGAGTACCAATACATTTATTTTATTAATATCTGGAACTTATCTCTGCCTCTTTTATCACAGACTTAGGCTCCTGATCCCTTTTAAATAATTGCAGACTGTAGAAACAATAGCTTATCACTCTCTTTAAAAAATGGAAAATAAAGGCCAACATGGACATCTACTAAGAAAAATGATGTTTAGATTTATTATCTTGATACTGATATCTCACACATTTTCTTTACTGATAGTGACAGAAAGTATCTATTCAACCAGTAGAGCTATCATTAAAATGCATTTTGATCACTTCCATCCTTTATCTATGCATGTTACCTTATTCTCCTTGAAGACAGGGCATGAAACCAATATGAGAATATCTTTCCACTCTTTTTCAAACATGTAAAATGTAACAGGAAGAATAACAACAGCAACAATATTGACAGCTTTACGAAAACAATGAATACAACAGACATGTTATTCTAGCCAACCTGATCATAATAAATACTTACTGGTCAAGACCTTGAGGGTGTAAGGATTTTTCTGCTGTATAGTGTGGGTGAATGCAAAGCGAGCATTGCAGCTGTAGTCAGTCTGGGCATCTTCCCGCACAACGTTGGAGAAATACAAGTCACCATTATGTCCTTGGGAGACACGCTTGTCTTGATGGATTGGTTCCATGGCTGTCAAAAAGAACAACAATGGGCCATGCATCTCTGTACTGGGATTAAGATCACTTGTCTACTAGTCCTAATGATATGAAAGAGGCATGCATTCATTTAAACCAGCTAGCACTGGGATGTATCAATCAATTCAAGACATGCTTAAAAAAAAAACAAAGATTCTGCTACGAAGAAAAAACAGAAAGAACAAATTTTATTGAGTTTGTTGCTTAACAGTATGATGTGCAGTTCTTCTATGTGTTCATATCAGTTTATTCCATACACATCCAGCCTATATTAAAAATGTAATATTTATTTGAGAAAGCAGCTCCAAAGTTATGTGAATTGGACAACCATAACCAACCCAGATACACAATAATCCAAATAACTATTTGCCACAGCACTGTAAGGTGCAAGAAAGAAGTAGCAGCAAGATGTATCTCAGAGCACTCTTTAACACATGATCTGAAGGAGCCAAGTGCAGCTGCTTGGGATGAGGGGGAAAAAACTCTGGCCTACCATTGGCAGTACCTCCATCTTCTTCTTCTTCTTTTATAGCACATAGGAATTGCTTACTGTAGTACAGGATAAGACTCTATTTTAGTACAGTGGTGCCTTGACTTACGACCATTTCGAGTTATGACCAGCTCTGGCCGCAAAATTTTGCTTCGACTTGGGGCCGGAGCTTCCAGTTATGAACACAAAAAGGCAGGGGAGGAAAGGCGGGAAATTCAAATTGCTAACTGTTGGTGGCAAAGAGGCCGCTTCTTTGTGGCTCTTTCACCCCAGTAGTTAGAGAGTGTGCGATTGGAGGAGGCTTGGGACTGCCTGGCTTCGGCTTCTGTGTTTGTTTGCAGGGAGGCTTGGGACTGCCTGGTAAGATAAGGTGCTGCTTTCTGCTTTTAAAAACTGCCTCTTCTGTGTGAGTTTTGCAGGGTGGGTTTGGGCTGGGGGGTTGTTATGTTTCTGTGCTGTGTTGTTTTGTTTTTTGGTGATATTTTTTTGCAGCCCCGGCGCCTTCCGATGGGGCTTGCTCCGTTGTTTTGTTTTTAAGCCCCAGAGCCTTTGGGGCTTGATCCATTGTTGATTTTTGGTTTTGTTTGTTTGTTTGTTTGTAGCCCCAGCACATTCCTATGGGGCTTGCAGTGTTTTATTTTTATTTGTTTTGGGGGTATTCTTTTTCTTCTGGAACAGATTAATTGCGTTCCAATGCATTTCAATGGAAAATGGTGCTTCGACTTACTACCATTTCGAGTTACGTCCATCTTCTGGAACTGATCATGGTCGTAAGTCGAGGCACCACTGTATTAGAAACATGGAACGTGAACAGTAAGTAGTGTCACTCTTCTGCAATAATAGAACAGGTTATGCTACAAACTACATGCTTGTTGAATGACCTATGTAGACCATAGAATTTATGAGATTAATCTAAATAATCAATTAACCATTTTTCAAGTGCAGTGATAGCCATTTCACCAGTGTGCCAACTCCCAGCTAAACTTGTGAAATAATTTTGCTTTATCAAGTTCTTCTCTAATGGATTTATCAGCTTTGCACCTCCCAGGCCGAAAAATAGAAACACTATTTGCTGTGAAAAATGTGGTTATTTGTGGCTTGTGTTCTTTGAAAAAAAGAGAAGTGTTTGAAATTACGCTGAAATTTGAAAAATACTGACACCCCTCCCATTCATTTCTAAAATACTGCAAACATGCATTAGCCAATGGGAGCTTGCATCCATTAAAACACCCATTTGTATGTCTTTTTGAACAACACCCATAAAAACAAATATTTTTTTTCTATTAAAAAGAATACTTATGGAACCCAGCATGTAACAGATTGGGAGTGGTGGAAACTTGGCAGGTTTGCCTTCATCCCTACTTACAGCTACTCATCCAGAAGATAGCAGGTGGTGGCAGTCCAGGGGGAGGATTGCATGCCAGGATAAGCTGAGCACCTTCATGAACCTCTTGAATGTCCAAGTTTTCTTTTGGCCACAAAGGAGACTCTGAAATTTAAAATGTTGGAGGAGACACTAAATCTATACATATAGATTCAGGATTATAATGTTCCAACTTCCTTCTGGCAAAGGTGTATCCATATAGTTATGCCTACTACTAAAGTACTTCCTGTCTTTATGCTTTCTCAGGACCCATCACAGCAGGGAAATGTTGTTCTGTTCCATATTTTTGCTATACTGAACTGTGGTCACATGGTATACAGTATATACCTGAACAAATGTCTCAATGTGTTTTAATGTTACCCATTAATTTTCTCCTATACCATGGTATCAATTTATTTTCTCTCTTGTTTTCTGGACCACTGCAGCCCCTTACTTTTTTAAAAATTAACAATATATTGGTATGTTGGGCAGGGGTTCCTGTTCGGTAAAATTTCCTCTGTTGCTCCAGGGTCTCTCAAAGAGCTTCATTGCACTCAGTGGACCTGGCACTCCCATCCTGAGCTGTGTTGCTTGACAGACAGTAGGTGGAGTGATGCAACAAGTACCAATGCCCTGACATACCTGGCCATTGACAAAAGTTTACCTGTGTAGCATCACACCAGCCATGGGGAAAAAATTATAGCAGGGCAGCCATGCATCAGTAATGATGGCCACCTTCCCCTGGTGACTTGGCTTTGGAAAAGAATCAATAGGGTCATACATACATGTTATACCACTAGATAATATATCAAAATGCTATTGGAACAAAATAATAGAAGCCTCCCGGTGAGGGGGAAATAAACCACAATTACATTGCTGGCCAGGTAAATGATTCAATAGTGGCTGTGTGTCATGTGACTGGAAATTTCTACAATCTATCAAGGGTATAATAACTATGGAACATTTGCTTTCTGTGATCATGCACTCACTTCTGTAACTTTTAATCCTCTCTCCTAACATTTCCCCACCAACCACTACCACGTCTCACTATATTCCTTGCCTCTTGCAGGCATAAGTTAAAACTGTGGCCCACTCAGCTACTCCATCCATAGCAAAAGACCTGGACAGAAAAACAAAACATTTGTTTGCAGTAGCAGCAGAAATGAAATTATTCTGAAGACTGCTGCTCAACGATTCCTGCAGGGCTGGCTTCTCAGTACCGTAACAACTGAAATGAGCAAAACATGGGGGGGAAAAAGGCACACATCAATTGAAATTTGGCCACCAGTTTCCCGTTGTCTTATAGATTTTCTAATCAATATACAGGACACACATAACATATAAAGTATTGCAAACAGTGAGTTACAAATCTTGTTCTTGTACTCACTTGAAACTTGAAGGTTTATTTTGTTGGAGATGGCTGTTCCAAAATCATTCCGGGCAAAACACTGGTATTCTCCTTCATAATCCTCTGGTCTACCACCACTGCGAAATTCAATAGCCAGTGTACCCGACCAATGTTTCATGTTTACTCTTGGGTCCTTTGCTATATTGAAGAACTTGCCATTCCGTGTCCATGAAAATCTGTAAATACAGTTATACCACAGAGACAGACTTTGCATTGGAGGAAACCGTTCAACTATTATTTTGTTTACAGATTGGGATTTATTAATTTGCCTGAATGAGTTGGGTTCTCCATCTTACACACTGGAGGAAAGCATAGTAGGAACATAACAGCACATTTAGGGTTTTATCTGCTGTGAAGTTTGAATTACAGGCAATTAAAGTGGAAATAAAATATTATATGATGGTTTGCTATTTTTTTCTGACATAGCCATCTTATTTAAAATCACACTGAAGGGATTTTTCAAGGGACTCAGCTGAAAATGGCTATGCAGAACATTTGTGACATAAACTGCCCCCCCAACTGCCCCAGAGGCAATGGCTTTGTTATAAACGGTCTAATACATTTGATGTAATCAGCCACATCTGAGGAATTTCACAAAAACTCCTGCATGCTTAAGGAATGGTGAGTGCTTTTACATGACAATCAGTATTTGTATTCTACCACACCTTGTTGGACTATTCTTCTCAGTCAGGAATGATGGGATTTATAATCCAACATCACCTGGAAGGCTGTATCTTCTTGATCCCTACTTTATATCAACCATGATGAGACTGCCAGAGTAATCTCTCTGAGGCGAGTGTTACATACTCAAGTCTGGCCCTGGTTATTAACTTAAAGATATGGTACCAGATCCCTGTTTACAAACCATTCTGGTCACCATAACAAAGGGATGAAACAACAAAAAAAATTACAACTGTACTCACGTAGGCATGGGATTGCCTTTTGCTTCACAATCAATAAATATGTTATCTCTTGGATCAACAATATAATCCTTCACAGACTGTTTTGTAATAGTGGGGGGCTGATGCACTGCAAAACACATACGGGAGAAGGCAGAAAAAAATGAATTTAAGGAGGAAATTAATAAATTTACACATAATACTATTTGAAATAGCACACAGTTAAGTGCAAAGTCTTTTTCTGGATAGTGTCTATGCCTCCTGTTGTCTTAGTTGCACAAGATACAAGGCCCGTTCTCAAAGGAAGTTTGTGAAATCCACTGCCTAAATGTTCTAAAGAAATTCAAGGCTGTTGTTTTGCTTAAAAGAGTCAAATATTATTCAGATTAGTTTTGCTTTCATGCTTGTGAATGGCGAGGAGTACAAGCCAGTGGAAGATTTTACCACAAAAGACCCACTGAAGTGAACATAAGCTGTGCCAAATCACTATCATTTGGCAGAAGGAGGTGACCACCTCAAGCAGCAGATCCCTAGGAGCAGCTGTTTCTCATGAACTCTTTCCCCTTGGTTGGAGGGCAGGTGTTGGGCTTGCAAAGTCAGAAGTATCCCATTCCTGGAGCTTCTGGCAAAAGTAGAGACCAACGGTTGCAGAGATTCTTTTGACATGACAGACTTGGAGAGCGCAAGGGTTGTAGGTTGTTGAGGAGGGGAAAACTGATGCTAGGCCAACTGATCATGGAGACAATGGAAATCTGAATAAATGGCCCCTGGTTAAAACTCCAGGCAGCATGGCAACTCACACTGGGAATGGGATGAATGGGGCAAATGCACCAATATCTACAGCAGCTGCTGCCATTTTGTTAAAGGAATACAATCCCATTCAGCCTCACCTGAAGAAAACATGATATGTGGAGATTTCAGCAGTGTGTCAAGTCTTGAAAACCCAAGATCTGTGTACGCACCCTCCTTAGGACCCAAAGTACCCTGTTCCATCACGTACAAGCAGAAGATTCAACAGTCAATCTAGTTAGCTTTATGTCCTTTGCCACAGGCAGCAAAATGCCTTATGCTGCCTTCAGATGAGTGAAGGAGAACATTCGGTGGATTGTGCCCAAAGTCAATTTAAAGTGTAGACAGCCACTATGTGATAACAGGAAGCTTCTTGCTTCAGTTTTTTCCCCGTCAAATAGTAACTTACACAATTTGTTGTTGATGTTTTTATGTGCCGTCAAGTTGGAACTGACTTATAGTGACCCCACCCCACCTTTCCCACATTTCAAAGTGCTGGGAAAGAAACAATATTAGAAGCATCTCATTTGCAAGACTTTTATGAGGGAGGTTTGGAGGTGGGGAGGGCATCAACTGTATTCACAATATATGCACTTTGTACCTGTATCTTCAGGATTCTTGCAGCATTTAGTCCAACAGTGAAAATGTGTCCATTTCCTTTCTCAAGTTAAAATATCTTACATGATCCATACATTGCCATTTGAAGTTCAAGCTGCAAAAGTGCAGGTTTCAATCCCTTACATAATTACCTCAACATTCAGTGGCGTGAAGCATACAAATAATCTAATAGCCCCATTTGTTTGGGGCTTTTTAGGTGTCTAAAATGATGTTTATCTTTTATTGATTTCTTATAATCATGGAGACCTTGGGGGAAAAAAAATAAGTTGGGAAGTAAGACTTACATGAGTCTTGAATACTCGCTGTTAGTTCGAAGGTGTAAGCATATTAAAAAAGAGAGAAAGAGAAAGACATGTAGAGTTAATCTAAAACATTTTAGATCTATATTAAATAGATAAAGTGTTACCAAATTCCCATCATTTTTATGGTTATTCTGCTCTGAGCATCTAGGAAGTTAGATAAAATAATACAGTAATAGAAACGGGGATAGGGTTACAAATGAAATCATACTGTCTATATATGCTGTCTCAAGATCAACTACATCACTGAAGACTTCAAAGAGGCATGTTCTTCTTATGCTTGTATATACATAAACACATGAATGTATATCTTCTTATCTTAATATCTACCTGTCTTTCTATTGATCTATCAGTATATAGAAATATAGTTTTTCCCATCTGGTGTCCTAATGTGTTGCTCCACAACTTCTATAATCCTTTATCTAAATAAAACTGCTTTAACAAACAGAGTGAACATTGAAAGAAGATGCTGTTATGTGCTATCAAGTCACCTCTGATTTAGGATGACTTTATGAATCATCTATCTTCAAAATGTTCTGTCCACTATAGTCCTGATCAGGTCTTGCAAACTCAAGCCTGTGATTTCCTTTAGGGAGTCAATCCATTTCATTTTGGTCTCCCTCTTTTCCTGCTGCCTCCAACCTTTCCTAGCATTATTGTCTTTTCCAAAGAATCTTGTTTCTCATGATGTGCCCAGAATAGGATAGCCACAGTTTCAATATTTTTGTCTCCAGAGATAGTTCAGGGTTGACAAAGTGCCATATTTAAAATATATGGATGTACCTAAACCTGTGCCCTCAGTAAACAGCCCTATGGTAGCCTGAAATCTACTACCTTTTATGCAACTTATACCACCTATTATGAACTTATACAGATAAGTAGTCCACATTTTTTAGAAAGGTGAACTTGTTTGTGGAATTCCTTAGACTTGCACATGGAAAAAGGCTTGTGGCCTATTATTACAGACTGAAGTTTGTCACATTAGTGCTGGGCTCCCACATAAAGAAGTAAATGAGATCTTCTTGTTAAGAGGTCTTATTAAAGATGCTGCAGAGGCAATAAAAAGTGTTTCATGATAAAAGTGCAACTGACTTAATTCAACATATCATCAAACTAGGATAAGGGATGTTTTGGCTTACTGTGCAATGGAGAGGGGTAGAATAGTAAGCAGCTGAGGTAAAAAAATTTAGTAACCAAGCCAGAAAAAAAATGACTCAACAAAAATGGCCTGTGTGTTTTTATTTGCTGACTGGGTTTTCTGTCCCTAATTTTAGACTATCTATAGGCCTAATCTGCAGTACATGTAAAGGAAAATGGTGTCAGCAGCCCAAAGGAAGGGTCCCTTTGTTGCACAAAGGATTTTCATAGCATTTTTATGTTCTTTCTCCTATGTAGTCTTCCCATCCTTTCTTTCAGAATCCACAGTGCACTTTGGAGGGGCATCAACAAAACTAAAATACAACAACAAATCATATACTGTAGTTTTACAAGCAATACAAAGCAGATAAAATTTCAAATTGCAGATAAGTGAAAATTTTCTAATTTGAATACTGCAGTGATTGAATCCTCTATTTTCTTATTATATGTATACATATATTACAATAAGCTATTAATTTATGCCTACTTCCTATTCTTTTGCCCATTACAACTCTATCTGTTCTCTTATCCTTTGCCTGTCAAATTTTAATACAAGTCCCACATAAAATGTGGTAAGATTTCAATTTGCAGTAAATTCTGGACATCTATCCCACCACTCTTCCCACAAACAATCTCTATTTTCATTTCTCTATGAAGTCACTTAGATCCTCCATGAAAATTCCACTGTCTAAACCCACAAACACTACTCAAGTTTTATTTAGTTTATTTATACCTGCTCCTGCAAGATAATCAAAGAGGAAGTTTTCTTGGCTACAGCTCACTATTTATGTCTGATAAACTGGCTTTCCTATTGGCAATTTTTTTCTGACTGATATCCCTGCATCTGTAGAAATTATTAATATCCATGGGGGGGGGGATTTGTGTGGTCTGTAGTTCAGAGGGAAGAGAAAACTCATTTGGTTGGAGAGCAATCTGCACACTTATCATAAACCCACAGCAGCTGTAGCTATTTATGTACCACCTGCTCAACTTAGTAAAACCTGAAGCCTTTCAAGTTCATAAATAGGAGTGATGAATTAATTAGCAAAATCTTTGCCCTGAACAATGGGCAGACACTAGAGAGCTAAGGGAGACTGAGCACTTTCTGTGTTAAATAAAGGAAGGATTAAAAATCCAATTCTCTGGCAGCTTGTATGAAGGAAAATGGGATTGGAAAACATGAGCTTTCCACAAGGAAAAAGAAGAATCTTTGAAATAGGCCCAGCTGGGTGAGGCAGATGTTTGCCATATCTCTTAATGCTTTCCACTGATTTGGGACACCCTCTTTTCTGTTTCATGCTATTGAACAGGCTTGTGATGAGCTATTTGTATCAAAATAGATAAGACATCAAAACACTTGCCAAATCTCTTTTTAAAAAGATCATGCACTGAGCCCACTGTGACATCTGTTTTCTGACAGTTTTGTTTAACTGTCCAAAAAAAATCACAAGGTGACATATAATGCTATCATCCACAAAATTATTCAGTCAGAGATCCCACTGAGCTCAATGGATCTTATCTTCTAAATGGGCTTAAAATTACAGCTACGGATTTGGAAATGCTCTAGTGGCATAGATGGCTTTCTAGCAGGCAAGGAGGTGTCCCACAAATTTTGAAGTGATCATGAATCCCCTCCTTCTCTGCGGGTTCATGAGTTACCCTGTCCAATGGATCACCCACTGATCTTTACTGAAAGATCATCAATCCCTATGTGTTTTCAGTACAGCCTGAGGCATGGGACAGTGACTGTGTATCCTTGATACCCAAATAATGGTTTGTAATCTTTATACATGTCAAATGTTTATTGCACAACTATCTCAATTATTAAACACAGCAAATGAAAAAAAAGTGAAATGAAGAGGCAATCATAACCACCTTCTGTCCTGTTTCAAAGTATTATGGGAATTATATGATAATAGTCAAGTAATAATTAAGCGCCTGATGGGACATGCTTTAGAAAGAAAGAAATATTGCAACTTTTAATGCAACTCCAGTTGCAGAACACTCAGTACAACTTTGTTGATCTTTTTTTTTTTAATGTTTCTAAAGTTGCATTACACTTGCTAAGACAAAAAGATTTACTCTTCCATTCAAGGTATTTGTGTGGAGGAGAGATAGAAATAGAAAGTTATAATTTTGGAAATTACTTGTATCTGACTACACTCTTCCCTCTTTCATTTGTGTTCACATACTAGAACAAGATATGAGCTTTTGAAGTAGAACTAGAAGTAGGATGGGGGAAAAAAAAGGACAGGATGTCTGTACTTGTAGTAGTATGGCAGGTCACAACTAGAGTAGACTCATTTGAATCAGTAAGACGTATGGAGGAGATGATTCACCAAATCCCCATTGACTCAGCTGGCCTACTCAAGTGTGATTTACAATACTAAACCAAAGTCTGGCAGCCCATGTGTTTGAGGAGGTGGATTGTAATCCACAAAAATGCACAATGAAGTAAATCTATTAGTTTTTTTAAAGGTGCCACAATAAGCCTACTCTAATGAGATGTAATATGTTAAGCAACAGGATTTCAGCCATGGAATACATTATTTAGGCCACACATTCACATATACATTGTCCATGTTTCTGATGAAGTGAATTGTAATTCCCAAAACCCACACTCAAATAAATCTGATAGAGGATGCCACAATACTTTCAGGTTGGATTTGCATGTTGAAACACAGTTTCCTCTCTGAAATTCAGCTAGTTGGGACTGCCCTGGTCTGCTCTGATATCACAATCCCACCCATCCATTGAGATTAAACATGGTCCTTTTGGGTATTTGTGTAGCTCAGATCAACACCTACAACTTGGATGTGGATGTTTAAGCAGGCCTTCCCTCCAGATAACACTAAATCTTTCCTTCTTTATCTATTCTTTGTTATTTTTGCCATCTTGAATAATTTGCTTATTGTGTATTCCTTATTGTTTATTGTTTAATGTCTATTCCTGTATATTTTTATTTTTTGTTATATGTACTGTATATGTTACTGTGTTTTTTACCTGTCTGGAAGCCGCCTAGAGTGGTCATATTGACCAGATAGGTGGGGTACAAATAGAATGAATGAATGAATGAATGAATGAATGAATGAATGAATGAATGAATGAATGAATGAATGAATGAATGAATGAATGAATAAACCAATCTGCATAGTGTAGGCAACATTATGAACCAGTTTAAAACTCTTGGTACATTTCTATATTTAGTTTACCTATCACTATCTACAATTCAATCTTCACTGCTCACTTTATTTGTTTAGAACAGGTTCTTCCTAAGGCACAGACATGACCCAGCAGCTTTTCTGACAACAGGCAGTTTTTGTTTTCTCATTGCATGGTTGGGATGGCATCTGGGACTTCTATGTATATCATGGAAGATTGGTGGGAGAGTAATGAAACACATACAATGCTGTGATGAGCAGTTAAAACCTATTAGTTCTCATAGTGGCATATATTACTACTAAAATAATATTATCACGCATACCAAGGTCCAGAAATCTTAAGCGCTTTCTATATTCCTTTGAAATGACTTGAATTTAGGAAACTATTACTTATAACAAAGGTGAGCAGCATCAATGGGTCTTAGAGCCAATTTTCTGCTCTAAAACTCGCTGCAGAACACAGATGATCTCAATATGCCAAACCTTAAAAAATCCAAATTCTGGATAAATTATATAGATGTTCACTGTCCATTTTTTTGGGGGGGGGATTGTGTTTTTAGTGTTAAACAGTGCAAGGGAAGCCTGTATCTATTTAAAATGTAAACTGGTATTCCTGGAAAACTTCTGTAGAGACAGTTCATCTTTCAGTGACAAAAGACAGGGCAGACGAAGATCTTAGGGTTATAAACATAAACTGGGATGAAATTACAGGTTGACTATCTTTGATTTAAAGGAATCAAGTTAACTACATTTAACAACTGAGGTTGCCTACATTGAATTACTACATTTTTCATCTGACTGACACAAAGAAAAGAATGTGCCTTGTACACCATGAAGCCTGGCCAGCCTAGATTCGATCTAACCACCTTTCAAATTATTATCTCAGTCCTGAGATAATGAAAAGCTAATGTGTATTAATGCACATTATGTAGAAGTCTGCTAAAATAGCATATACATAGCTTTGAATCTATCCTAGACATATAATAATGTGTGGAAATCATGTGATGGCTTGCACTGGGACCTTTCATATTGCTACTATTGGTAGCCCAATACTTCCAGAGCTGGCAAAAAAAAAAATCCAGAGATTAACCATACATATGGAAGAGCCAAATGCCTGTGACACTAAAAGACTCCACATAGAAAGTTTCAGCCGATCTCTTTATGCTGCTGTCATGGGTATATCAACCCTAACACAGTATCACAGGCTGAAATGTTTTGTTTCTTTATCGTTAATTCCCAGTAACAAACAAGTCCAGTAGCAGCAGCTATATTCAAGTTAGTATATAAATTCAATTTCTACAATTCTGACCTACAACAGTATTGAAGATAAAGCCAAAATATTTGGTTCCAGCTACCAGAACTGTATTTTATAAACAAACTGCATATGAATTGAAGTCTGCCAGTCATCTGGAGACCCCACCAGGTAGAGCAGGCAAAAAACTCCAATGACTACTTAAGAATACATTTGCATAGGTGTACTTTCCCCAAATTTGGGACATTTCTCAGCCATGTTTTCCTGCAAGTCTTATAACTGATAGCATTATCTTTATAAAAACCAGCCATATTTCCCTTTGAACAGATGTCCAAGCTCCCACCAACTTTAAACTCAGGAACATCAGAGATAAATGATAGATGTTATTCATATGTTGCTGCCTCCAAATCTAAGCTTCATGAACAGAATCATTAACAAGTTTGACAAGGAATGATAATGTGGGAGAACAATGTGTTTTAGAAAACTCCTATAAGGACTTTATTAGTTAAAGCTTCCCAGTTCTGGCTGAGGAAGTTCTTGGTGAATTCTGGGGGCTGAAGTCCAAGAAAGCTGAACACTTCATTCCTACTTGATGCCAGAAAGCATGCATGTCCTGCAACATTACATAAATTAGGTACTGTAAGTTGTCATTATAAGTTGCATAATATTGCAACTACTACTACTACTACTACTCTTACTATTAATAATAGTAATGATGTCATGTACCACAAAGTCATTTCCATTTTAACGCAACCCTGTGTATTATGGACCTCCAAAGCATCCTATTTTTAAAAGCCCTGCTCATGCCTTACAAATTTAAGGCTATGGTCTGCGTTACTGAGTCTAATCATCTCACATTCAGTCTTTCTCTTTTACTGCTGCCATCAGTTTTTCCTAGCACTAGTGTCTTTTCCAATGAGTTTTGACATCTTGCAATGCGTCCAACACACAGTAGCTTTAGTTTAGTTATTTAATAATTATAATAATAATAAATTAGTTGTTGTTACATTAGTAAGAAATAATTAAATTCCCATTTAACAATTAAAAAAACTTCTGACAGTTCATATACAGTAGTTAGTGTATTGATTACATAAAACAGGTGAGTGTTGCAATTTGGCATTTATAGAGTGTTGCAATTTGGCACTGAAAAATAAGACTACTAAAAGTAAATTGGTAATATCCACCAGAGGCTTGTAAGCCAGGGAGGACTTCCAAAGGTTAGAATAGCACTCTCTTATCTCAGGATTTGCTTATACCATCAAGATTCAGACGTCATTATTCTACAATTATTTCAGAAGCAAGGAGATTATAAACCAGAGTATTTCAGCAGTAAATTCAGGTTTGTGTCTTGAGAGACACATATACACAAATGAATAAATTGCATTTGTGTACTCCACGATTATCTTCGTTCACCATATTAGAAGCACTGTTACAGTTATGTCACTGTTACTTTTGGAAAGAGTTATCGTCTATCTATTTGCCAGCCCTATTTTGCCAAACTTCTGGTCATGTTGGAATGTCACATTTCTTCATTTTAAAAAGTTAAAGCAGTTCCAAAGCACAGCTTCAGCATCTCTCCAGATTCTTAGGTGAAATAATGCAAAGCAACACATAGTATTAAACTCTCATTTGCAAATGGTGTTGACATTCCTGCTGAAATTTGTTTTCGTGTTGCTTTCTCTTTAGAGTTGTTTCACTGGTAAATACTAGGGATGGGGAGTCACAAGTTGGGACTCACTATTGAGTTACCAGCTGCGTGAACTGGTTACCAGCTGGGCGGTGCATGTGCAGTCTGAGTCTTTTGGTCTGAATTCCGAGTCCCAAGCCTTGGGGGAGGGGAATGACTGAAGACTCAGACTTGAGGCTTGGGACTCGGGGCCCAAGACTCGAACTAGGACTTACGACTTGGGTCTGAAGACATGGACTTGGACTTGGGACTCTGGTCCGAGGACTTGCCAATATCCCTGGTAAATACTAAAGATAGCAGGAATCCAGTGCAACATGACCATCAGTAATGAGGGTATCCTGATTTTACTGTACATTACTAGCGGTAACATAGATGTTGGATGTATAGCATTTATTGGCACACAGTGAGCCAAACTTGAAAATATTACAAGACAGACAAGATGGGATAACTGGAAAGTGTGCATATCCAAAATGTATTTAGAATTTGTCCTGGGTGAATTTTAGGTTATGCAAATTTGCCCTTGTACTTTTCATGCCATAAATAGGTGAATCGGTATAAAGTCTCTTGTTACAGTTTCTGATGTTTATCCTAGTGTATATCTATGTGGACAATAACCACAAAAGCTCACAGGACTACTACAAGTACATACAATAGAGACTCCCATCCATTCTTTTCCTCTAACTACAACAGTATGGAAATAAAATGTACTTACGATCTCGAGGGACTTCAATGGCTCTGATGAGGTGATGAAGGTTTAAAGTGAGCACCACTCCCATATAGGTTAGGAGATACCTCTGCGTTTCCATTTTGAATATTTGGCTAAATCTTATGTCCCCAGTTTCCTCCAACAAGGCAAAGTGGTGTCTTACTATTATGCAGCAGGATACTTTGAGTCACTGGAAAAAAACAAACAAAAAGCAAGGATTAATGACTTGAATTATGATTAATGTTTCATTCACAACACTACTACTATCAGCTCACTTGCCAAGCAGAGAAATAAAGGGCAAAAACGTTATAGTTTCTATTCTACTATTACTTAGAAGCTTTTCAGTTTTCAATTTGGTATTCCAGGTGGACCTCGATGGGAAAGGGTAAATGGATTGCTTTGATAGGTGGGGAGAACAGGGAGAGAGTGTGGGGAGGGGACAACACAGCCTTTTCTGTAGACCACCTTTATTTGTGAAGCAACTTCATTGTTATATAGCCTTATTCCTAGAATTCACTCAGACCATTTATTTAGCAGAAATCTTATTTAATAATTAGACAAATACAGTAGGTATGTCTGTGGGTGGTTGTACATGCAGAATCTGTCACATGTTTTAACTAGTAAATTCAAGAAATAACCAAAGATTATGCTAATCCTGTGATTCTATATAGATGACTGGGGTTTTCCAAGATTTTCAACAAAAGTCTTTCCCAGCCCTGGCTGAATATATCACAGATTTAAATTAGATTATTTCCAGAGGCAAAGCATCTGGTCTGTTACTGAGGTAAAATTCTTTCCCGTTAGTAATTTATTTCAGTTAGCAATTACTCTTGAACTATTTATTTTCTTTGATACTAGATTAAATTAGGGAATCCTCAGGTAGGATATATTTGTTGCCTAGTACATAATGACTGGCAAAATAGGTTTACTGTCAATGTTTTATGAATACCACTCTTCACACATACTGACACCTGTAGATGAATTTTTGCCTGCCCCAATTAATTCTACATTTCTTCATTTTTCCTCCAGCATTCATAAGCAAATCTGACAGCCATATTTAAGTGACAGAATTATCAGCATTGGTCTGAATTTTCAAACATTCACAGTTTGTCAGGCCTTATTAACAATTCATATACTACTACTGATGCTCCTCAATTTTCAGAAACCTACAACAACACATACATGTGGGTAAGTATGCAGAGGTGAGCACATCTGGACTATCCAGATGTTTCTTGGCCTATAGGTCTCATTGGCCCTAGGCAATATAACCAATGGTATGACATTATGGGAACAAGAATCTATAAACATATGGGTGGGAACCAATATTTCCTCTAAGCCAGTGGTCCCCAACCTTGGGCCTCCAGATGTTCTTGGACTTCAACTCCCAGAAATCCTGGCCAGCAAAGGTAGTGGTGAGGGCTTATGGGAGTTGTATTCCAAGAACATCTGGAGGCCCAAGGTTGGGGACCACTGCTCTAAGCTGTGTGACCATGTGGTCATGTAGCCACACAACACTACCTCAGTGACACACACCCACAGCTAGTGTTGTTACCCATTTGATTCCAATTGTGGCCGGAACCCCATGTGTGGGGGACAGGGCCCATGCCCAGCACTGCTGGAAAATTAAAGGGAACATTGGTGGGCAACGTTATTAACTTCTCCTGCATGAGTAAGTTATATTAGCATTTAGATTTCATGAATATTTTGTACTCCAAATCCTTTCCTCAAATAATACAATTTGCTGTGTTTTTATTATCGGGTTGGATAGTGGCTCATTGTATGAACAGTTCACACTTGACTTCCTCCTTATCTTCCAATTCAAGGCTCTTGTTTCTAGTATATAAGCTGTATATCTGCTAACTGAACTGGTTACAAAACAGACACCATGTGATACCTGCCCAGAAACATTCCAAAAATTCCCAGTGAGTTTTTAAAACTAGTAACATGGATTAAAAGACACATAAGTATAAATTACCCAACTTCAAAACACTGAAAACATGCTTAAGAAAGCTGATATAATAACTTGTGCCTTAAAGTCTGACATTAATAGTACTACAAATATCTTGCATCCAGTTAGACATGCAGACAGTTCTCTTTATTGATTCATATCTAAAATAGAAATAAAGCTGCACATGAACCACCCCAGATTCATTCATCTTTTCTGGGTCTTTGTCAGTTTACTGCTGTTGCACATTGCAAAGGAATGTGCAAAGGAAACCTATTTGGCAAAGCAAGGAAACACCAGTGTCATGAAATATAAAGAACAACAGCATCAGCTCCAGCTGAAGTCTCATAGATTCAGACAACAGTAATCAATCTGGATAATTATACAAAGATAAAGATATTCTGTTCCAGTACTAACTGAGAAGCAGTTTCTACAAGCATGTTTTGGGAGGGTGACAATATATATACATTGACCCATGGAGATGGCAATTATTATTTACATATATTTTAATTGACTGCCACTTGATACTGTTCTCTGTCTATCTGAGCCTTCTGCTATCAGAAAATAATATCCTAAAGCTGTAGAGAGTGGCAGATGTTGTTCGCCTCTCCTCTGTAAAATGACCCATGGGTTAATCCACTACTATCTCCCTCCCTTCTATTTAATACACAGGCAAAAGACTAAGGAAAAAATCTAATCAAACAAAGGTGACAGAATTTGCATTTGTAGGCCTTCCTACATACAAAATGATTGGTTAAGTATGGCAATATCACATTTTAATTCAAAGACAGTGTCTAGCTTATGGTAAACTGAAGGGAAATGAATTATCCCTATTCCAGTGGGACAGGACAGTTAAATTGCCATTTGCTCCTTACAATTAAGGAAGAATATGGACTTTACTATCAACAATCAAAAGGACATAGTGAAAAATCTCTGTTGACTGATAGAGCGATTGATCCATCCATCAATTTGTAAAATCATAAATAAATTTGCATGTCCTATTTTTTTTAAAAAATGCTTGCCATTTAGTTTGTAAACAGCTCATGTTTGTACGACCATACAGACTAGATAGTTCAGTGACTTAGGCATCTGTTTGCCCGCCAGAGGTTGGAAGTTAAATTCCTCACTATCCATCCGTGATAGGGGCTGGATTCAGTGGCCCATGGGATCCCTTCCAACTCTTCAGTTCTAAGATGATAATGATGATTGTTGTTGCTGTTGTTGAAAAAAAATGTGTATGGTGGGAAGATGGCCTTCCAAAATATGACACACAGCCCCAGAGATTTCTAAACTACTAGTGCAACCACATACTCTATATGTGTGAATCACAGTGATCTCAAAGAAGAACTAGTTCTCTTGATGTCTATCAGATAATTTCAGCCAAGGCACAGACACTTTTAATCACATATAACAGGCTTCTGTAACAGTATCCCAAATTTCAGCTCTCTCTCTCTTTGTAATCTTGTTTAGTAGAGTTTTTTTTTTCCTACAACAAGTCATTTATAGAGTATCCTGGCAGACTGCAGTGTTCTGAAACAGGTTTTTGAGTATTGTCATTTCTGATATCAGATTTATGTCCATTCTAAGAGAATCAAAGAATAATGAAGTTGGAAGGGGCCTATAAGGCCATCGAGTCCAATCATGAAACTGAATTTCACAACCCATGTAAACCTTCAGCTGTTTCCAGAAGTTACAGATTCTGGAAACAGATGCTATGACTAGATAAAGAAACAGATTCATTAAACTTTCCCAAAATCTCTGGGAAGCATAAAGTATTCTTGAAGAAAGGAACTTAGAAAACTGAAGAGTCCCCACCATTTGTTCTTTAGAAGGCAACCACCTAAGATCTTTCAGGAAAGCATCCTCTGGACCTGAGCTACCACCACCTTCAAAACTTGTTATCCAACACACTGTTTTATCTCCTATGGGCGTTAATGCTGCTGACACCAAGTACCAGTGAGTATAATAAAAACAGTATGCACAGGCTTTATTGTAAAATGAAACATGTCACCTTTCTCTGACTACACAGAATTTTATCTTTAATGTACACATTTGGTTCCTGCCTGCCCAGATAATTAGTTCCTGATTAACCTTGGGGAAAAAAACTGTTAAGATGTTTTGCTCGAGCTTGTCCTGTTTGTCCTTTGTAGAGTGCAGAAGGATATTGCTGGCAAAAAATGGCATAGATCACATTGGCTGATGAAACTGGTATTGTCAATGTCAGGTGACATTAGCAGGTTACAAAGAAAGACAGCTCAAATCAGATTCATACACCAATTCCAGAGAATGTCAAAATGACTAAATGTCAACCAAGGTTTTGAATTTCCTTATATACATTAATTCTCCCTACTGTCTTTTGTATATATGAGACCCTTCACCAGACCATCCAAAGCCACGGGTGAGTAATACCTTTATTAGACCACTAAAGCAATCAACTGCGGTCACAAGAGTTGGCCCTAGAAGGAACCTTCTGCTGCCTATGCACCTCACAGCAAGTGTGAAACTATCCATTTAAGCCAGGACCTGTATACAATCAACATAACTACAGTTAATTACTTGTGTTGTTAATGCTATTGTTGCCAGCCTGTATATATAACTGTAGCATTCTTCCACTCTAATATGTTTGGAAAAAGTGAATTTATCCACTTAAGCTGACACTGGAATATATAAGTTGGTTTTTAAGGTCCCACCACGTTTTGTGCTTTGTGTTTTATTTTGTTTTAATTTTGTCTGGATATACTGGTGATACATGTGTTCCTTTCCCTCAGGCTCATATTCCAGTCCTGGCTAAAGGGAAAATTTTGAGAGAAAAACAGTCCAGCAGAAAGGACTAAACATATAGAGAGTAAATCTTTGTCAAACCTGGATCAAAGAAGAAAGAAGGGTAAGAAAGGACTATACATGATAATGATGATGATGATGATGATGATGATGATGATGATGATGATGATGATGATGATGATGACGATGATGATGACGACGACGACAACAACAACAGTACACAAACTTTTTTGGACAATATTTAACAGGCATCAATCTCCTGGCACTTTTTGCAAACTGCTCACAAATTTTAGAAACTATCAAGCCAACATGGGCTTGAAACAAATTAGTGACTAATAGGCCCTCTTCTAGTACTTGTGAAACAGTCTATAGCTATGGACTTAAGTCCAAGTCCAAAATAATAATAGCTATATATGTGGTAGACAGCATTGCAGGAAAAAAAACACCAAATTGCATGTAGCTGAAAGGATAAAACACTTGGATTCCTTCACAACAGATTGACATCTCTTTATTATTTATATGAACAGAATAAATAATGAGGCACTCCCTGAAGTATACCAGATTGATGGGTCTTTGTAACATAATCTGATTATAATTTTCCTTGGAAAATTTCATCACATAGATTTTGGACATGACTCTGCAATAGAGGATAAGGGAAGGAGGTGGGACAAAGGAAGGATACAGAACTATATGAATGTATGTATTGATAATACATTAATAAATATTTTAATTTTTAAAGAGAACAAATAAAGTAAAGCAGAGCCACACAGGAAAAACTGACAGAGTGGAACAGAAATAACCAAACAACACCAACAGACAACCAATGATTTTTATGCACCGCACTATAGTTAGAAAACATATAGATTAATGTGCATGCTCTTCTGTAACTGATTTAAAAGATAAACTGGTAGAAATGACTTTAATGACCCTAATCCAAATTCATATTAGGGTGATACTTTTTAGACTGATTTTTTTTTAAAAAAAAGACTTAAAATTGTGTGCAAGCTTTTGGGGTCAATTCTTTCCCCTGAGGCATCTTATTATATATGGCAGCTGTGGGAAAATGATCAGGGACGGAATAAATGAGATCAGATAACAGAATATTTCTGCCTCCACCCTGTCCCAGTTGTGATAATGAGGAGAGAAAGAGCAGATACTCAAATGTGCCTCTCTTGGATGACCTACAGTACTGCTAGTGTTGAATTGTAACAGGAGGTAACCCTCTTCTCTTAAAAGAAAAACAAAACAAAACAAAAACAAGGAAGACTGAGGTCCTCCTTGCTGGAAAATAAAGTAGCTGTGAATTCTGTCCTGTTTTAAGCTTGCAGCCCTTCGTCAGGATCTCCCTGATACAAACGTCATTTACTGTTCAACACAGCTCCCTGTGCAGTTTTCTAATGTCTCTGAACAGTTTTTCTTACTCATTTGGCCCGGCCAAACAGATATGAACTGACTGAATATAAGCAGCTCTCATAATAGTCTTTACTGGTATATAAAATGTGGTTTTTAAAAAAAAGACAGTTATGAGAAATCGTGCCTTCCTGGCTGTGGCTCCATCCCTATGGAATGGGATTCTGCCTGAAGTATGTCAGCCCCCGTATCCTTTAAGAGGATGTTAAAGACTGTTCTCTTTTGAGAAGCATTTAAGGACCTCCTCATTTAAGTTATTGTATATCTGTATTTCCTGCTGCCACCACTATTGGGGATTAATGTAAATTTATTTAATCTGAGAAATGAGCTGGAAGGGACCCTATAGATCACTGAGTCCAGCCTTTGTCAAGCAGGCGCCGTGCAGGACTGAACTTCCAACCTCTGCCTCCACAGCCAGATACTGTACATAAACCATTGAGTGATACAACTTGTGGGTTAGTGTTTTGGTTTATGTGGGTTGATTATTTATTGCTACAACCACTTGGATTCGTCTTTAGCACTAAGTTAAGTGGTCTATAAATATCTGGAACAAACAAAGTGGCCATAGATAGTTGTTCAATATAGCTTGCTTCAGACATGTTCTGCTCATGGTTCCACATGTGCAACCCACAACTGAGATTTACCATTTTAATTAATGAAGCCAGTGCCCTGACTGTAATGGCTTTCCTCCTTTATTTCATTAAGAATATGCTGAATTCTGTATTGTGCTCTGGAAATACAGCTCTGCACACATCAGTAAATCCTGTCTGTTTGTCCCAATTTTACCAGCAGATTACAGATTAAGAAAGGGTTTTTTTTAAGCATGTGATTTTTGTTCTAAAGTTTTTTTTGTTTTTGTTTTTCAAATCCATCTCTTCCCCCTGTCCTACACATGTGCACCGTTATGCCAAAGAATCATCAAACTAGCCTAGAAATTAAATGTTTTTCCAAATTCATAATGTACACAGAAAGTAATATGAGTGAAGATTAATAAATTTCACTGTCCCAATCACACTGTAGTTTACTGACACAAACCAGCTTCTTCAGCCTCCTATTTGCATTGCCTTAAAACGAGCCAAATTATTTACAAATGTTTACTTTTTTTTTTCTACAACTATCCAAATCCTCTAGGGAGGAGGTGGGGGGCTATGGGAGTTATAGTCCAAAAAAGTACATTCCCACACTCTGGCCAACAATCGAGCATTCAGCAGTTGCTCCTCCACGGCTTCTCCTATCATCAGCTCTTCCATATTGCCCAAACACCCATCTTGCCAGCACCTCAGTGTGCAAACTGCCTTCCCCTAGTAAGGCCTACCAATCAGCAGCAACAATGACAGTAACTATAGTAATGCTCAGAAAAGGAGGAAAAGGAAATTCTGTCCAGTTCTCTGTCACACTGCAAATTCCTTGCAGCAGCCCTTGCAGTAACTACTTCTCCCATGGGCCAGCAAGCCTATTGTTCCACTGTGCTATTTGGAAACATATTTTATTTCTTTAGCACAGCAGCCAGAACTAGAAAGCAGTAGGGGCCCTGGTAAGAGACAATCAGAGCTGCAGTCCAACAACATATGACTCTGTTAGGTTTCAAGATGCCATAGAAATTTCTTTGCTTGTTTCCTTTTTGTCATATATGCTGAAATGTAGCCATCACCTCAGAAAATGTGCAGGAAGTCTCCAAACAACAGCAATGATGAAAAGAAAGGCAAAATTCTATGAGTCATCTAAAGAGTAGTCATCTGTGTATTCATACTAATGGGTTAATCTGCGCTTGTGCAGAGGAGCTTCGGAATCTTCTAGAGCTGAAGCACATGGTGCTGGGACCTCCCACACACCAGCTATAACCCTGGCACCAAGTGCCTCAGTTCCATGGAACTGTCTGCCACTGCACAGCATGCAATATGGCACCAGTGATGGACAGCAGGGAGGAAGGGCGGGGAGTGTGAATTCACAATGACCACTTGAAGAACCAAAGTTACAGATAGGTAACTTCTCTTTCTTCTTCATGGTCTCTGTGAGTGCACACTAATGGGCGACTAGCAAGCTGACTTACCAGGTGGTGGGCGTCATGATCAGACAGATGCCAAGATGGCTCTCCCCACGGCAGCTTCCACCTTCGCTCGAACATCCAGGTGGTAGTGGGTCACAAAGGTAAGAGGTGTAGACCATTTAGCAGCCTTACAGATATCCACCAGGTCAACCCCTCTAAGGAAGGCTGTGGAGGAGGCAACTGCTCTAGTAGAGTGGGCTCAAATTGTAGCAGGAAGAGTATGAGCTAGTTTGTATGCCAGTCCTATTGTTGTAACTATCCATCTGGAAAACGTTTGTGGTGACACAGGTAATCCTTTAGATTGTCCCTGGAAAGAGAAAAAGAGTCTTTGGGAGGATCAAAAGGATGCAGTCTAGGAGAGATACTAAGCAAGGGCTCTTTTGATGTCCAGAAAATGAAGAGACTTTCTAAATTTGAAGTCGGATTTGGGAAGAAAGTAGGCAGGACTATGGGCTAATTAAGGTGGAAGGACGTAGCCATCTTTGGCAGAAAAGAGAGATCTGGGAACAAGGTGATCTTATCAGGGTGGAACTGCAGGAACGGTGGTTCTACCCACAGAGCTGTCAGTTCGGTAGCCCGTCATGCAGAAGTGACGGAAAGGAGGAAAGCTGTCTTTATGGTAAGTAACTCCAAAGAAGTGGTAGCAAGCGGTTCAAACAGTGGACACATCAGTCTCCTTAATACAAGCTGCAGGGACCACTGAGGGGTGGGTAGTTTGTAGGCAGGATGCACATTTCTAAGGCCCTTCAAAAACTGTTTCAGTGTTGAATGCCGAAACAATTTAGCGGCATCTGAAGACAGAGGCCAATGGGCCACAACTGCAGTTACATACACCTTGAGAGTTGAATGCAAAAGTCCTCGAAGAAAGAGGAGGAGGAGGAATCGCAACAGTTCATCAAGCAAGGTAGGTACCACAGGAAGGATATTTTCAACAGCGAAGTCCGAAAATATCTTCCACTTACAGGCATAAGTGGTAGTAGTAGATGGTCTCTGAGTATGGTGCAGAACATCTGCTATCGAGGAGCCAGTTTCCAGGCCATGAGATGTAATGACTCCAGGTCTGGATGTAGTGTCCTCCCATCATGGAGAAAGAGCAGATGAGGCAGCATTGCCAGACAAAGATGGTAGACTGAACTGTGATGTAGCGGAGAGAACCACATCCGGCGAGGCCACTAAGGAGCAATGAAGATCATGTTTACTTGGTCTTGCCGTGCCTTGACCATAGCCTTCAGGATCAAAAGAATGGGAGAAAACATGTAGAGGAATCCCTCAGTCCATGGTACCATAAATGCATCTCCCAACAAGTGGAGACCGTCTCCTGCCCAGGAGCAATACCAGTCACATGTTTTGTTGACAGTGGAAGCAAAGACATCCATACATGGAGTGCCCCATTGGTGGCAAAGATACTGGACTACTGTGTCATCCAGCGACCATTCGTGGGTGCAATCTTGTAGTCTGCTTAACCAATCCACTAGAAGGTTGTCTGCAGAGGCAACATGAACAGCAATGGGGAAAATGTGGAGCTGGTAGCACCACTCACAGATCTGAACCAAGAGATACAGGAAGTGTTGTGAATGTGTGCCACCCTGCTTGTTCATGTAGAAAACCACTGTGGTATTGCTGGTTGCAACTTGTACTACATGCCCCAAAAGGAAATGCTCAAATGCTCAAAAGGCCTTGTAAATAGCAAGGAGTTCTAGCAGGTCGATGTGTAAGCGGCGTTCCTTTAGTGTCCAATGACCGTTTGCTGTCAAGTCGTGGACATGCACTCCTCATCCTGCTAGACTGGCATCCGTGGTAATTTGTATTGTTGGTGTCAGAGGTCCAAAGGGTCTCTCTTTGAGAAGATAGGGCTGGAGAGACCACCAGGTGAGCTGTTCTGCAAGTTCTATTGTAACCGTCAGAAGTTTGGACAAAAGAAGGTTGAAAAATGCCAGGTACCAGGACTGGAGTGACCGCATCTTCAACCTGGCATGTTGGATTACTGCAGTGGTGGAAGGCATCAGACCCAACAATCTTTGTGCCTGAAGAGTGCCCAGAGTGAAGTACTGAACTATAGCCTGGATCTTCACAATCATGTCTTCCGGAAGGAACGCCTGACCCAAGTAGCATCCAGCACTTCCCCAAGTTTAGACAAAAGGGATATAGTGAACGAAACATCATGAAGTAGCTGTTTACTAGAAGGTGCCATCAGCAAACAGTCATCAAGGTAGGGAAATACAGTAATGCCATGTAAATGAAGGTGAGCCGCCACCGGGGCCAAACATTTGCTAAACACCCGTGGTGCCGTGGATAAGCCTAATGGGAGAGCCTTGAATTCATAAATTACTCCATTGAGCGAAAACCTCAAGAAACGACAATATTCTTGATGAATGCTAATATGGAAATAAGCGTCCTTGAGGTTGATAACAGCAAACCAGTCACCTTGTCTTAACATCTGGATAGTATTGTACAGAGAGACGAGAGAGACCATGAGGAATCGCTGAGGTGTAATATAAGAATTCAAAGGGCAAAGGTTGGGAGATCGAGTTTATGATGCTCGGGCCTGAGGCGCATCGAACGCTGAAGTAGGGAGATTCAGGTCATCAATTAGGTCATTGTCCTGAGTCCGTGAAGCATGACTGGGAGAGGGGGTGGGAGAGCCACAGATTCCAGATGCTGTCGAGATCCAGACGTCGGACCCGATGGAAGGGTTCTGGGATCACAGGAGGACAATGGTTCCTGCAGGTGAGGTTGAGTTGTCTGGTCTCGACACGGAGGAGGAGCAGACTGACCATCAGGGCGACGGAAATAATATTCCAGATAAGGCTGATATCAAGGCGAAGGAAAAGCCTCGTAGTACCATTGTGCATGCCCCCAAACTCAATTAGGACACAGAGCATAGATTTAAGCAGTGTGTGTTAGGAGACCTTATTGTTTCTATTGTAATGCTTTTGTGCCATTTTAATTTATTTATCTTGTGCTGTAAGCCGCCCAGAGTGGTAGAATATATCAGATGGGTGGGATATAAATAAATAAATAAATAAATAAATAAATAAATAAATAAATAAATAAATAAATAAATAAATAAATAAATAAATAAATAAATAGGTGTTCATAATTAGAGGACTCCATGATCTATAGGGTCCCTTCTAGCTTTGCAGTTCTATGCATGTTGTTGTTGTTGTTGTTGTTGTTGTTGTTGTTGTTGTTGTTGTTGTTATTGATGATGATGATGATGATGATGATGATGATGATCCTCATAGCAGTACCCATCCCAAGAGTCCAAAAATGCAAGCAGCTGAATCAGATCAGATCACCATATGAGAAGTATATCTTTCATAAATATAGTGCCTCTTAACTGCCCTCTCAAGAACAAGCCAACTTCAAAGTTGTCTTGAAAAGTATATCTCTGAATAGAAGGTGTCTATCTCTGGACTAGATCAGATTGAGAGCAAAGACCCAAGTCCAACTGAAATGCACGCGGGACTTCCTCTTCGCAGATGATGCAGCTGTTGTTGCCCTTTTTGCTGAAGACCTTCAACAACTCATGAATTGTTTTAGAAAGGCCTGCCAAGACTTTGGACTAACAATCAGCCTGAAGAAAACACGAGTCATGGGCCAGGGCATGGACTCACCTCCCTCTATTTCTATCTCCACGCAAGAATTGGAGGTTGTTCATGAATTTGTGTACCTTGGCTCAATGATCTCTAACACTCTCTCCCTAGATGTCGAGCTTGATAAACGCATTGGCAAAGCAGCTACCATGTTCTCAAGACTCACAAAGAGAGCATGGCTCAATAAGAAGCTGACAACATATACCAAAATCCAGGTCTATAGAGCCTGTGTCCTGAGTACACTCCTGTACTGCAGTGAGGCCTGGACCCTTTGTGCACAGCAGGAGAGGAAGCTGAATACACTCGCACCAACTCTGTTTGGGATCTTTTTTGCTGTAATGCTGAAGCACGCCTTTGGAACTGCAACCACCTTTGCTTAAACTGATGACCTGCTCAATTAAAACATAGTGGCTGGATGGTGGGGACTGTAGTTCAGTAAATCTGTAGGTTTGAGAAGGCTTGTTATATACAACAGCTGAATAGAGTAAAAATACACTCTGTGGACTGTACATGTAAGTCTAAGGTTTCATGGCACCTATTTATTTTAAAATGTGTTTGTTATTTAAACCTGAGGATACTTTTGGCTGCAATTAATTTAAAGATGATCAAAAGATCAATAACAGAAAGGGTGTGGAACTTTTTGCTGTTTTTTTAAATTATAAAACCCATAATCCTTCACTGCTGAAGCTCAAAACATCTAGAGCTGAAGAAGAAAGTTACAAACTCTTCTCTCTAGTTTTCTACTCTAAATTCCTTTCTCAATTGCAAAAGCTGCTTTGTTCTTTCAAAAGGATATCAGGATACTGTTACGTTTAGCTAGTATTTCACTGCCAAGAGTCAACATGTTGATAGCATGAGAAGAATTTATCAGCACAGGGGGTGGACATTAGTAACTTCTGTGATTCTTGAAGATTAGGACTAAGAAGGGACTTCAGATTTGGAATGCATGCCATCTGAAACAAATGAATGGGTGACCAATCTAGATGTAATGCCATTCATATTTTTCCCCAGACACATTAATGGAACAAACAAAGCATAAGCACAGTCTCTTTAACTCATATATATCTCAGTGGCTGACAATCTCACTGACATCTTTTTAGCACACCATTTTCCTAGAAGCAATTTCCTGCCATGCTTGTGCAAGTGGGTGGCCTGTAGTCAACAGACAGGCACAGTGCTGTTTGCCCACGGCTGTACATCAGATCAGAACACAACCCACACTGTCCCAAGTTTTTCTGTCCCTGAGACCAAATTCTACCCACACACTTATGAATGCAAAAATGGTAGTGTTTAGCAGAGAAAACAATAACACAAAAATGCTGACAGTGGTACAACTGTGATTTCTCCAACTGTTAGCTAAAAACCTACTCAGGTTAATCAGTAACACAAACCTTATTTGTTGCCATTAACCTGATGTTGCGCATAATGTGGATAATACATTCTCTCAGGTAGAGAA
This sequence comes from Pogona vitticeps, assembly GCF_051106095.1. NCBI lineage: Eukaryota > Metazoa > Chordata > Lepidosauria > Squamata > Agamidae > Pogona > Pogona vitticeps. Next base: position 49,353,839 of record NC_135786.1, read on the forward strand.
CAGGGTATTGGTAACAGGTGCTATAGTGAAGCTCCTCTAGATGCATATAGAGCTCTGAACCCCTCAAACTGCTCTATCCAGATTACAGAGCATAGTTTAGTAATCAACACGTGTCATGTTCTTGTTCCGAATTCTTTCAAAACAAGTAATTCCTACTTAAGATTACCAACTGCGAGAACCAAGTTAGCTATGAAGACCAACAACAACTGTGAGAACTGGTCCACCCTTACAACCTTCTACAAGTTTACACTGCTGCCAAAACAAATACTGAACATGAAGTGCCCACATGTGCTACCACCATCTGGGTGATGGGATTGTCCATGCAGGCCACAATTCAACAAAAATAAGGTGGAATCAAATTCATTTACCAGTATCAGAGAGGCCATGGACAGATGGGGACACCAGGGAGGCCTGTTTTGGTGAGGATTTAGGTATAGGTTTCTTTAACATATTACACAATGAATATGCCAAGTTCCTAAGTTCTCTTCAGAATGGCCTAAAACTGTTCTTTTGTAAATGTCTAAAATCCATCTTATTCATATTCATGTATGCTACTTGTCTCCATGTTTCAAAGTCAAGGTACATTAACCCCATGTGTAATTGCCAGGTTAAGTGGCCGCCACCCTCATATTAACCCAAGAGAGTGCCAGAAGGAAAGAATGGGCAATTTCACACAGCAGGGAAGCAAGCTGCTGTAAGAAAATGTGATAGACATAGGTCAGATGCAGATCCAAACAAAACCAGAAGAGAAATTTCATTGTGATGTTTTATGCCTCGTGAAGATACATATTACATGCTTCTCTGCATTTGGATTGCACATTGCAGTGCTTAATAGCATGTAATACTCTAGGATGAGAATTCAATCTTACATCTATGTTTGATTGAAAAGGGCAGATAAAGAAGGATTAAGTATTAGCAGTCAGAACCATTGCCAAAATAAAAAAGTAGATATCTACTGTATCTAGTATGTTTCCCTAGACTGGACTATTAACACACACCCTTACACACAAACATTGTCATGTGCACACATTCTCTGGAATTGGCTCAATTGAATCGATGGAACTTGCAGAGGAGCTGACACACCAAATTCCCACTGATTCAGGCTAGAAGGGAATTGAGAGTCATATGAAGAATCTTAGGCGGTTACCATATGTCTGCAGTCCAGAGGTTCCTTATTAAACCTGCTATACTGTATGTTTTATTAGAAATAAACCTCATTGTGTTTAAAAGAACTAACTTTGAATCTGTATAGAATGACATCTGTAAAATAACCTAGTTCCTGAAGTGAATTTTAAGGTGGATGGTTTCATTTAGGAACTTGGAACTGTGTTCCTCCCAAAATGTTCATCATTTTCAAATGATGCAGCTGCATGTTGGATCTCTAAATACTGTACTGCAAAATCAAGCTAATAAACCACAGATGAACTGGCAACCTGTTGTTCCTTTATACCTTGTGGATGGGGTTACAGTATTTTTTCATTATCAAAAAACCAAAGAGATTGATTTCCCCCATGTTTTGACTGCTTATTACAAAAAGTCACTTTTGTCTGCAGGGCTATTAGCCTACTGGGGAACAACATACACTTATGTTCATATATTATCACTCATCAACATCACTGCGTATCATTAGTTTTACTGTTTCATGAATGTTCAGTAGTTTTTCAGCCTTTTATATAATCAGCATCAGCATTATGCAAGGTTACCCCTGAATCGTTCTCTGCTCTGCTTTCTAAATAAGATGTAGTTATTTTTATTCTGGACAGGGACACCAAGGGTAAATTATTCCAGTAACCTACTAGAACAAAGTGTTCAGGGGGAAAGGAAAGAATGTACAACTGCACAGTAAGTTAAAAGGGTAGTTGGAACCCATTACTATTAAAATTGTTTGCATGAGAACCCAATAGGAATCTTGTAGTGTTTAAAGAAAACCTACACCTTACTTCCAGTCCTCCCCCAGAAAGAAAGGAAATCAGGGCAGAAAGGAACCCACATAATATATGACCACTGGATTTGTTACTGAATAGCACTATTAAGAGACAAATGTGTAAGATCCTAGGCATTCTAGCCAGAACAAAGAAAGTACTAGTCAAAAATTGGAAAATGTTAATCTTGATTCAGAATCTTCCAGGCAGCATGGCCTCTGATCACACCAGTGGCAAAATTCTGAAAGAGGTCATATTTAAAAAAAATCATTTCCCTAACTACAGTTCTCAAATATGAAAAGCATTACTTCTTAAATTGTACCTAATATAAGAGGTAACTGCTATATCTTGGTGTTCCTCAGGGACTATTATACTGAGTTCCTACAAGGAATGTCCCACTATGCCAGTGCTACTGAACAGGGCAGGTTGGCAGTGGTGCATAACAGTAGCAACAGAGTCATTCCTATCATTAGGGAAAGCGATGCCACCATCTGAAACAGTAGTTTCCAGATTATTTTTTTCTCTCTCAGCATGTTGCAAGGGGGCAGGGGAAAGCATTCACACACTTTTTACCAAATAAATACACTCAGCTCAAAATTAATTCATTTCCTGAATCATGTGAATAATTCTTCTATGTGAATGAGAATCTAAAAGTAAACTTCATTTCAGCTACATACTAATTTTAGACACAAAATAACCACAATTATCATGTATTAGACCAGTACAAAGAATACAGTACATGCAGATGGTGAAGCAGGAAAGCTTAGCTGGATTTTTTAAACTATCTGTGTACAGTAATTAGGAACTTTGCTAGTCAATAGGAAAAGCAACAACTTGCTTGAGCAGAGGATTGCACACGATACAGCCTGCCTTTACCCCATTGCCTACCCTGCTCCCCTCAAGTGTGGTTCAAAACACTGTCCCATTGCCAATGCTGAAGAAAAAGCCACTCCATGGAATGGGAGAAGGTGAACTATTTACCTTTGCCTTAGACTGGGTTTATTGCTTTCAGAGAGTTGTCAATAAGGATGAGCATGAGTGTGGATGGTTACTCATCCGTTTTTCTTGACGACCATAATCCTTCTCTTACAATGCCAAAAACAGGTTGGGCTACATAAATTTAAAGCAGAAAAATGAAGGGAATAGATTAAAGGCACTGGCATTGTATTGCCTTATCACTCAGATTTAAAATATCCATTGCCCTGAATAGCCACTACAGTACTTGTGAACATCCTGTCATCAGCTCACTATAACTGGAACTTTGCAGAAAGCATCCCAATCTACTCCATTTTTCAGACTGCTCTCAGTGAGGGCAGGAGCGGGGATTTTCATCTGTTGTAACAGAAAATACATTTTCTGATTGGCTTCTATTCATATGGAGATGCAGAGCCAGGAATGAGTTGTTGAACCAGCCCCATTGTTAGGGGAGCTAGAAAAGCAAGAAAAGTGGAAAGGCCATACAAAAAGTCTTGATAAACAAAAAAACAATGACTGACAGAAAATGAACCACATCCAACAACATCACAATTCGCCTGCAACTAGGTTGCCCAAAATGAACTACAAAATGGCCTGATTCATGAGGAGCTTTTGCTTTATGGTTTGTTTCATGCCAATCTCTATTCTTGTTGTCTTATGTTTTATTAAACAATTGTGTGGTAATGACATTCTTCCTTCTCTAACCATCTGAAAGGGGCCAAGCACAAGCTGGAAAACTGTAGTGAAGAAATGATGAAGAGGTCGGTGAAGCATTACAATATTTTTTTAAAAAAGAATGAAGAGCAATCAAAAGCAAATGAGACATCAGAGACAACAAATATAAAATTCCCTTGGCAGAATTACACAAATGAAATATGTCATAACAAGAACAGTTTTTCAACAGCATTTCAGAACCACCAGGACAGTAGCAATTATTTATAATCTTTACTTACAACGTGCAGGATGAACAGTGAAATGCCAGTTGCCAATGTTCCCAGAAAGACACTTTGCTGTTCCTGTTTTATGGCGTATATCACATAATTACAAGTGATTCAATAATGAACATGTTCCTGCAGGGGGTTCTCCATCGCATTTCAAACAAGGCAGCTACATGTTAATAGTTTATACTACAAAATAAGTGAATGTTTTAAAGAGATATTTAAAATATCATTTCTAACAGAATCACATTTTAGGGGCTGTTTAGGTTTATTTTCTTGTAATACGAAGACTAGATATTTGAAACACATCTACATTTTTGCCTTTTGATTTTTTTTTGCCAAAATTTTAAAAAACTTTATAAAGGATCCATCACAGGCATAGAATAACAATGAATCAAAATGTGAGTATTATCGATGTGGCCATCACTAACTTCATGCTGAAAGACATAAAGCATTTTCTCTCCACAATTCTTGCCTCCCAATATTGCCCTAGTTCATTTATTCCTTTCTATCAGATGCCCTAAAAGCTTGACAACACTTTGCGATAAATTGTCAATTCTCTCCACCACCACCCCACATCCACTTCTTTCACTATCTCCTTTCTGTCAACATGCAGGACTGACCAAAGGATGTAAAGCAGTCAATCCCTTGGCCCAGCTGTAAACTGGGGAGATTCCCAATCAATGCCTATTCCACAAAACTTTTAGATATGCAGCCTGCATCCCCCACTGGTAGCTTTTGTTTCCCCTTCTGCAAGGCTTTCCATCTGCCTCACTATGAAAATGCCTCCTATATGAATCCATATGCTGTATCTGTTCATGAGAAGAGGAGGAAATCAAGAAGTCAAAAGAAGACAAACCTCAGAAAGTCACAGGTCAAACAAACACATTTAATTCCCATTTATTTCCTTTATGAATATGGTATGATTGCTGAAACCGTTAGCTTTGCATGTTGTCAACTGTATTGTCTGCCTTGGACAGCAGATAAATGATGATTCTGTTCAGCTCTCTCTGTTCCCACTACTAGATTACCCAAAGCAAAGAAGCCACTGTTGTTTGGTGCCTGGAGGCTAATCTGCTCCTTTTCTAGAATTTCTCACTGGCATTTAAGAAGAAAGCCTTAAGGTAAAAATAGTCTTTCCATCCTATATGCATAAGAGCTCAACATGAAAAGGAACATATTTTTAAATAGGAATAAAAGACTATAGATCAGTTCCTTTAACTACTGTATATTCTCTGAATGTTTAACAGAGAAAAAACAAACTAAGTTTGTTGAGGTTTTATGGTTTTACCTTGTGTGTAAGCATTAAAAACCAGAATGAGAGCCAATAACAAAAGTATATGCTTCTGATCCCTTAGTAAATACTTCTAGCTGTCTTTGTTAGGGTCTAGAGCCTAACGCTATCCAAGCATGATTATTAATTAAAACAGCTATGTAAGTCAGTACTTGTGTTAGATGAAATGCAATGACAAATTTGCACTGAAGAAGGTGAAAATTAGTTTACTGAAAAGAGGGGTCTTATCTGGAACTAATATAGTGCACTGGATTAGTTGGAACACTGCAGAGTTGTAAAGCATTGCCCACACCAGAGGCACTGTTTGAGATGCTGAGATGCCCAGATGTTCAGGGACAGACAGGACTTGGAAAAGTTGCCTTTTTGAACTGTAATGTCCAGAATAGTCTCAACCAGCAGGACCAATTCTGAGAGACATGTCCTATAAAGTAACTTTTCCAAATGTGAACACAGTCCAGCAACATCTGGAAAGCCACAAGCTACCCACCATTTCTTTTAAGCTGTTACTTTTTATTGTGGTAATCAAATACCTTTAATCCAATGCATGTTCTTGAATCCAGCTCTGTTCAACTCTGCTGTAACATTACTACAATTTTTCTGGTCCAATCTGAACACATTTCCTTGTAGGTTTAGTGCACACAGACTGATGAGGCTCAGGAACCATAATGTATGACAAAAACACTCTCATTTCAATGAATAACAGGAAAAAGAAAGAGATCTTTCACACCACAGTCTTACATTCTGAGCCCCCATTAAGAAATATCTACAAGGAAATGCATCTGTTTCTCACTGTCACCGATTCTAAGTGCCACTGCTATTTCCACAGCCCACTCCATCCTTACCATCCAGCCCTATTCCCTCCCTCTTGGTTATGTGCCAGAGGTAAACATCCAAGGGGAGGTTGCTCTGAGTTGTTCACAGCTGGAGGGTTGTATGCATAAAAACCAACTGACTCTACAATGTTGCAAAAAGCAAACAAACCATTAATAGTGAACGACTGATTCCTAAAATTGCCCCAAAACCAAACAACAAAATATAAAAGGATCCAGCTACATCATACATTACGAAATAACATTTGGAAAAGCAATACAAGCTGGCCACTTCCCAAAGATTATCACTGAGTGCTGCAAACTGTTAAATTTAAGTGAGAGCTTTTGCTTGTTCGTTTCTTTTTTGGAATAACATTTTGAGGCTTAACAGGCAAGATGATTGCCTGGCCTACTCAAGCCATTTCCTTTCCGTTCTTTTAGAATAAACAAAGGTCACTGCACACAAAAATATGAACCACTTTTATTTTGCTACAGCCACAAAAAAATAGCAGCGAGGAACAGCTAGTGTGGATGTTCATTGTTCTAGAACTCAGCAGTTCTACAGACATGATAGCAATGGTGTACACAGCAACAGACAGGGTTTTCATGCAGATAGAGTGAAGAGGCATTTCTTCCCTCTTCAGTCCTCTCTGGTCCACAAGGGCCTGCAGATGGGAAAAAAATCCTACTATGTGTCCCCTACCCCTAGGTTAGATGTAGAGATGTGAAGAAGTGCTTTTGTACTACAAGTTCCAGAAAGGTAACAGTCTGGAATTCTGAAGTTGCAGTTGGAATGTACAAATCTGTACACCTCTGGTTAGAGGACTAGAATGGTAGCCAACATGCACCCCGAAGACATAGCAACTGGCAGTGCCCCTAGAAGAAAATTTGTTTTATATTTGGCATTCTTATGGATAAAACACTCTTTGCCCCATCTAACAAAATGGTGCAGAAGATCTAGAAGAGAAATGCTAATAGTCAGCTAGGAGAAACATGGCCAAGAAACTTCCACATGCCATATCAACACTGTTGCTATTAAGCAAAGCAGAACAGACCATTTCTTATTCTCTGGGGTTCAAATATCTCCTGCATGCTTCCTATGATACTATTAGGTAGAAAGAGATAAACTAGAGATTGCATACAACGCGGCAGCGAGGAAGAGACATTTAGTAATTTAAAGCTTTAAAAAGCCACTGTTAGCCCCAACATACACATAAGATTAGAAAAGACATAAAAATGATCTTTGGTATAGAACTTTCTTTTTAAAAATGCAAGACTGCAGCCAGGTTTGCTGGAAGAGGACTCACAGGGCTTTTACAGCTCAGAATCAAGAACTCCACTGGCTGTCAAGACAGATTCCTCATTCTGGATCCCCAAAAATATTCATTTGAGACTTGTATTATTCACATCTTTCCCTCATCTCATGGACTGACATGGGCCTTATTTACATACAGAAGTTGCAAACCTTTCATTATGGCTGACTATGGAATAAAGAAGGCTTTCTGCCCATAGCTTGAGAAGTAAATGCCCAATGTTTGCCCTGGTATCCCTTAGCCCAGTAGAAATACAATGCAAATCAGCGGAGGTAGACTGCAAAGACAGACAGACTGTACAGGAGATTGCTAAATATGCAGAAATACTCTTCGTCAACTCTCCCTGAAGGCAGCAACATCTGTTATTTGAAAATTAAAAGATTATCAATCTATAAATTCAAACAGAAATAGCAGCAGGAAAGCCTAGGTTTCTCCCTCCTGATGACATGCTATTTGGCTTCCATCTGTTCTGCAAGGTCTCTCCCTCAAGGAAGGTGCATAGAGGTCATACAGATTCTAACTGTGGATTTTCTACTTCTCCATTGTATAGTTTACTATCAGCACCCAAGGAATAAAGGCACGATGCACTCATACACAGATAGGCTGCAATATATGACATGTACAGAAACAAAACACCCACACTTTCCTGTTACAGGTGGTCTCCACCTTTATCTCTGTTTCTGCCTCTGTCAGAATATGGCATGGTTTTCACTAGGGATCCCTCCAAAACCAATTTCCTCTAGATATTATATAAATTATGGTTGTCAGCTTGCACACAAAATGTCTATGACTTTAACATTCTGTAAAGGGAAGGTTTCTGCATTGCAGTCTCACATCCTAAGGAACAAGTCACAGCCTGCCCTGAAGTCTCCTTTGAACAAAAAGGGACAAAACATTATATTATTGTGACAAAAAAGACAAATTAAAACTATGGTCTTGTCCTATGTTGGATCCAGTTGAGCAGTGTTACCAACACCTCTCCTCAGTTTAAATCCTACATAATTAACCAATTCACTTTATTTATTTATTTATTTATTTATTTATTTATTTATTTATTTATTTATTTATTTATTTATTTATTTATTTATTTATTTATTTATTTATTTATTTATTTGTATTGTATTGTATTGTATTGTATTGTATTGTATTGTATTGTATTGTATTTTAATAAGGATTTTAGACTTAGTAGCACTGCTCTGCTTCCTGAATTCTTGAGGCATGTATATATTTCTTATTGGCCATGCTCAGGCACCCTTCCAGACTCATCCGCTTGAAAATGCTGAGCACATGGAACTCAGGCTAAGGTTAGCATATGCAAAGAAAGCACTGTCCCTGATAGGATCCAGATGGAACATTAGTGTCCATTTGGCTAAATTTACCGAAGTAACTGGGCCAGCCTTCTTCCGCTTACTGTTTGTGATGCTAAATAATGGTGACCAGAACACGAGCTACATTTCAATTTGTAGTGGCAGCAGCGGCAGCAGCACAGAAGCAGGGAGACAACAGCCAGGGTTGAATAGCTGTGAACCAGTTCAGCATCTCAGACACATGTGGGTGTCTGCAACAAATCCCTACAGCCAAATACACTCAGAGGCAGCAGAAGACAGGATCTCGCAAAGCCCCCTAACCTTTCTTTGCACTCAGAGATCAGAAAGCTTGCAACAGGGATTGCGCAGCCCATCAGGAAGAGAATAACAGAGAATGAGGGTGTTTAAGGACACAAACTGTTTAAACTCAGATTGATTACCATCTGAGATCAGAACAGGATTGCGGCCAGCAGTGCAGGAGAAAACACAGTGCTGGAGCCAACACATGCTCTTGAACTTCAGTGTGTGAAACCTCCATCATAGGAATCAAAACTAGTCACTTTCAAATGAAGAACCATGTGGGGGAAAAGACAGAGTTTGGGACTACTGTTCATGCTGGCTGAAGGATTTTTGGGAGAGAGCTGTAGGACAAAATGATACATTTCCAAGCTCCGAATGCTATCTGTCTATCAGATGGATCTCCCAGAATGGAGAATTAGGGGTTTGTAGCTTCCCCAAAATCCAATGGTACATCCTTAGCCAGCGTCTACGGTTTGCCATATTGGATTTCAGTGTGAAAATACAAGCACTTAGTGACCAACAACACTACATATACACACATATTTAACCAAGCTCCAACATAGCTCCCCCCCCCCCCATTCTACTATACTGTATTCTGAAAAGGCAACTTCAGTAAGGTAAGATCTGGTTGTTTTCCCACCGAATAGCGCAAGGATGAGGGATACATGGCTCTCCCCATGCTTCTGGACAGCAACCTCCATTCTCTCCCACCAGTAGCCAGGAGTTACAGTCCAATCTCTTGAGAATTATGAGATCGTCACTCCCACAGTAGCACTGAGAAGGCTTAGCAGCAACACACCTGCTAGAAATACTGTGATTCATTTGTGATACACATAACAAGGAAAAAAGCAGTCTGTCGGTGCCAGTGTGTTTCCTTGAATCCCCTCCTCCGTCTTTCTACCCACCCAGCCTTTATTCCTCCCCTTTCTTGGATTTTTTTGTGTTGCCTGCCTGGAGTGGACTCAGATAAAAGAAGAGAACTATCAAATGGTAGTATGAGAGAAATGTGACCATAGTCTAATCATTTTCCTGGGAAGAGGGGCTTGATTGTAATTTTTGCCCTTATTTGCTTGCTTGCTTTTCAAGATTTTTGGGAGAGGAGGCTGTGTGTATGCGTTTTATTTTGCTATCCCCCATGGTGATTTCCCATTTTGATTGTTTTTTAAAAACTATTATTTGGTTAATTTACTGTTTATTTATTCTATTAATGGTACAGTGGTGCCTCGACTTACGAACGTCCCTAATTACGAGCATTTGAGTTACGACCAGCTCCAGCCGTAAAATTTGGCTTTGACTTGTGACCGGAGCTTCCAGTTACAATTTAAAAAAAAAGGCAAGAGAAAAGGGTGGGAAATTCAAATTGCTAACCATTGGTAGGTGAAGAGGCTGCTTCTTTGTATCTCTTTCACCCCAACAGTTAGAGTGAGGGTGATCAGAGGAGGCTTGGGACTGCCTGGTAAGGTAAGGTGCTGCTTTTTGCTTTTTAAAAATGGTTCTGGGTGGGTTTTGCGGGGGGTGGGTGGGCTGGGGGGTTATGTTTCTGTGCTGTGTTGTTGTTTTGGTTTTTGGTGATTTTTCTTTCAGCCCCAGCGTGAGGCTTGCTCCGTTGTCTATTTTTGGTTTTGTTTTGTTTTTAAGCCCCAGCACCTTCAGGACTTGCTCCATGGTTTATTTTTTGTTTTGTTTTTGTTTTGTTTTGCAGCCCCAGCGCATTCCTATGGGGCTTGCTCCATTGTTTTATTTTTTTTTATTTTTTTAAGCCCCAGCGCCTTCAGGGCCTGCTCCATGGTTTATTTTTGTGGTTTTTTTAAAGCCCCAGCACCTTCGGGGCTTGCTCAGTTTGTTTTTAAAGCCCCAGCACCTTCGGGGCTTGCTCTGTTTATTTTTGGTTTTTTTTTGTTTTTTTGTTTTTTTGTTTTGCAGCCCAGCACTTTCCTATGAGCCTTGCAGTGTGTTATTTTTATTTTATTTTATTTTATTGTTTTTTTTCCTTCTGGAACAGATTAATCTCATTCCAATGCATTTCAATGGGAAATGGTGTTCGACGTACAACCATTTCGAGTTACGTCCATCTTTCTTTCTTTCTTTCTTTCTTTCTTTCTTTTTCTTTATTTCTTTATTTCTTTATTTCTTTATTTCTTTATTTCTTTATTTATTTCTTTATTTATTTATTTATTTATTTATTTATTTATTTATTTATTTATTTATTTAATTAATTAATTTATATCCCGCCTATCTAATCAATTAAGATTACTCTAGGCGGCTTACAACAATAAAGAACAATATAATTAAAAGCAATTTTACATAGGAGAACTTACAGCAAGATGGGACAGAACTAGGGAGTGGAAGGAAAGGAAAGATCAGAAACTGACAAAGGGGAAGGCCTGCCGATACATCAATGTTTTTAGTTGTTTTTTTAAAATGCCCAGCGAGGGAGCCGCGCGAATATTAGGAGGGAGGTTATTCCAGAGGAACAGATTATGGTTGTAAGTCGAGGCACCACTATATATATTTTTGTGAGAGATTTTTTGTTTGGTGGTGGTGATTGTTGGCTATTGTTGCTTGCTTTTGGAGTACATTGGTTGTCTTGCCTCTGCTTTCTTCTTCTTTTTGAAGTGGGTTTTATGTGTTCCTCAGGGCCTTTTTAGACTGGTGTCAGAAAACATGAACTGAGAAAAATGAAAACAAATAACCCCAAACAGTTCCTTCCATGTTAAATGAAAGAATTAGTGCAGAAAAACCAAAAATAGAAGACACAACTACAAACGTATCCAAACGAAACAAAAATAAAAGTTTTCACCATGCACCTCCCTACTTACCACCCTTTACATTTTGCTTTTAATCTTTTATTGAAAGGATTTCAGTTACATAGAACAGAGAAATACAGTGATGCTGACCAACATAAATTTAAGTTGATATTTTCTTTCCCTTATCCTGTTCCTCGGATATAATGATGGAACATCCATGCATATAAATCTAAGACACCACATGACAAAGAACCTGATTAAACTGTTAGCCACATTATATCAACAGAGCTATCTCCTTTCTCTGTCCTTATTTGTTACAAAATAAACCATGGAATGTTGCCTCTCTGAGTCCTTCAAAAAAGGGAATCACTTTTCAAGATAGCTGTTCCCAGAATTTCAAATGTATAAAGAATTAGATCTGAGTGAATTTTTAAATATGTATTAATTATCCACAAACCTTGTCAAATGAACTGTTATGGAAAATGCAAAACTAAACTTCAAGCAATATGGGAACTGGAAAGTTGTAAAAAAGTTGCATTCTACCATCTGTGACTCACAGAACTACTGAATTCAGGACCACAGGGGACATGAGTGGATTTATTATATTGAAAGATCTGTGCCCAAAATCTTCAAACAAGACATAAATAAGGCTAACTTGACTTCTCAATTGTTTTTCTAGCACACAAATGAACACAGAGTGTTTATGTGCTGTATCTTTGCCGAAGACCCTTTAACACTGTGTTTATCGGTTTTCTCCTGAAATTTTCTCAACTATCACTTTGGGACACTAATTCTGGGGTGCATTTTTATCTACATAAGAATGGCTAAAGACTGTGGGAATGTTCTTACTACATATGCAGTAAAATGAATGGTTGTTTGGCCATTTTAATTTTAATCAAAATGTACAGCTTGTTTGTTTTGTTTTGTTCAACTTAATTTGTTGATTTTGTTAATTTGAAAACAACACAATCTTCAAAAGGTGTCACCAATAAGTGACATTTTTCATTTGAATGCTACATCTTTTTCTCTGGTGGATTGGAACAGGCGTTCCTGGAAGTAAGTACTAGCAGAAGAAAGATGCAGCCCCACCACTATCAGTAGCCCCTTGATCAGTAGATATGATAGTTTTCCACCATGGTACAGCTGTGATGAACCAACAGGGCAGTGACACCTCTTATTGGTTGCAAAAAGGGGAGCTTTGCTTACTCAAAAAAGAGATACACTTCACTTACAGTAATGCAGACAACTGACTGAGCCATTGCAGAAGTCAGGCAAATAGCTTTGTTAGGAACCTTAAGGTGTAATTCATTTGTATTCATGTACATTTTACAAAACACATTTCAACATCACTTGTAAACAGGCATTCATGTAGTTGCCTAACAATTGTCCATGGAAATAGACAGGAAACTTTCAAGAACTGTAGGATTGTCTTTTTTTTTTTTTTAGTTAAAGGCAATGAATGTGCTGCCTAAAACTCACATCAATACAGTAATCCAAACGTCCGAGGACAAGCTAAAACTTAAAACAGTTATTGACAAAACAGCTTTGGCCATTTAAGAGTTCAACAAATTACTTTTTGGTCTCAGAACACCAGGCACTTTCAGCAATTTAACACCAAGCAATGATTATGAAGATAACAGCCACAATTTTTCCAAGTCCTATGGGTTACAAAGCTCTTGGGGTTTGATTTTCTGCTTCTTACTATTTTTTCAGCATCATAGTACACACACACATCTTGAGAAAAGAAGCTGTCTGGCCTTGGATAGTTCACAGCAGAATTCTGAGAATAAATTCTTCAGCATTACCAACTATACAAAGTAAATTTGACTAATTAAGTGCATGCAATTTCTTCCTCCACAGATTGCATAGGCTGTTCTAAAAGTGTGAAGTAGAACATTTTCCCCTCCGGATGAACAACCAAAAGTTATAACACTTCAGGCTCAACTTGATGTGGCAGGAGATCTTGTCCAGGTCTAATGGTTCTACAGACTTTTAGTTCTAGTTAGAACACTCATAAGTACAGTTATCTGAGAGCAACTGAATGGCTTACCTTAATACTGTGGTTCCTGGTGTTTATTTAAATACTCTTGTCTCAGTCTTGGTTTAATACTGACGTGCCTATAGAACAAGAAAGAAAAAGCAGGAATTTAAGAGGAAATTGCCTGTTTATACATCTGTAGACTGCAAACTGTTCCAGAGTGGTTGATAGACGGTTCCCATAGGTATAGTCCAGTACCATATTTCCAACCTATCCCACTACTTTCAGCTTCTGTAGCCCCCTCTGCCCTCTAAACATCTGCTTGGGAAGATTGGAAGATCCTCTGAAACAAGTTTATAGCATCAAAGAAGGCTACAATAGAAGGAGCAGGGAACAAACTTCAAATTCTGTGGGTGCTGGATACCAAAGTCCGGCAATGGATCTCGGCTCAACAGTTCTAGACAAGAGTTTTAAAAAGGTATTCACCATGCAATCTAAATTCTGATTCTCAAGAGAACTCTGTTGTTGCTGTTTATTTTCCTAAAAGTATAAGGAACAGACTCCTGAAGCTGTTCTCCATTTTGATTATCTCTCAGCCATGCAAAATATCACTGGGAATGTTGCCGGCCTAGCTTCCTTGTGAGGCACAGTTTTATGAATATTGAATAAGCACTCAATATTCCTGAGGATAAAATAACAAGGTAAGAATTCATATGGGCCACATTATATCTGTAGTACACTAAGCAAGACACTTTCTTTGAACAGTTATTCTCCTCTTGATAACTTTCCATTCTAGTCCAGTGGTTCTTAACCTTTGTTACTCGGATGCTTTTGAACTGCAACTCCCAGAAACCCCAGTCAGGACAGCTGGTGGTGAAGGCTTCTGGGAGTTGCAGTCCAAAACTCCTGAGTAACCCAAGGTGAAGAACCAGTATCCTAGTCAAACTTTACAACACAGATAACTAGCTATTGGAAACTGAAATGTTTATGTTTCAGAGCTGTAATTTTGCAGGCCTTCCTGCCTGAGCAACCATATAAATAAAGCTCATGTTTTTCTCCCAATCACAAAACAACACAGGCCCTATTTTCCATAATCAATGGAAAGCAGTGTTGACCTCCATATCAGCTATCTCTATGAACCTCAGCAGGCTGGACAGCTCATATGGCTGCACAGTCAAGAGTTCAAGAGTTTCATTCCCCACTATGCCTCCCTGGAAAAGAGCCAGTCTGTGTAGCCTTGGGCAAGTTGTAGTCCCAGAGATTCTCCAGAAAAAGGTAATGATAAACCTCTAAATAATATTCTATACTTAGAAAGTGTCACCATAAGTAGAAATGAACCATGTAATTGTAATTATATGACTCCACAAAATTGATTTGGTAAAGGTCTGATACATTGGGTAATTGATAGAGTTATTATTCAACTTATGCATCTTTTAAACTTATAATTTGATTATGGCAGTGGCAGTTTCCTTTTGGGTAACTGTCACTCTTCAATCTAATTCTGTTTTGGAGTAACCTTTGAATTTTACTGATCTGCATATTTTTTAGATTGCTTGCCTGAATTGGGGAAATTAATTCATGCTCAGTGGCAATGGTAACCTTTATGGTGGCAAAATACTTACATTAACAACACTGGGAAGTCAAATGCCCACTCTCTATTACTCAATGGCATGTGGACCTCGTCGCCCTTTCAGCCATAGAATGTGTAACATAGGCATTAACTTTACATGGACAGATTTGTACACACTTTGTCTTCTTTTATTTAAGTTTATTTACAGATGGCTTCATGCTGCTGAACTTATTATTTTTTGCTACTTCTTTGTTTTCATATTCTTTCTTTGCACCATGAAATTTATTTAAAAAAAAAAAACCAAAGTGAACTATTTGCAAAAAATGGGAAGTATGAAAAGCTCATGGAACCTTTTTCAGTACATAAGAAATTATCTCTAATGAAGTACCACATGTAATATAGTCTTCTTCAGTCTCAAACTCAAGAGAGATTTAAACAAAATAGCTCAAACTCATGCAAATACACTTCCTCATCTCTGTGAATGGATACATCATTACTGCCTCTGTGAACTATTTAGCTGTCAACATTAATAATTATTCATGCTAGCCACTGTCTTCAGCATCTGTGAAGACAGCTACTGTGGACAACAGCAAATCTTTTAACCTGTGACACACACAATGGGAAAGGCATCTCCTTCAGGCAGATTTGGTTTTGCAAATAAATACAGCTACATTTTATGTCTAGAAGTGCAAAATCTTCCAGGGGACCTTATAATTCCTCACGATATACGTTTACAGAGAACAAGCATCTCTGCTGATTTCCAAAGTTCGCATCATATGAAAATGACCACCATTGTTCTCTTGCCCTGTCCCAACAAAGATGAGCCAAATTTAAGCACACAGGCACAGCTGTGTTGAAGTAACAGAAAAATAGATAAGGAAGGAAAAGCTAGTAAAGTTTCTGAATCACAGTTCAAAACACACATCATATTTTTAAACACTTGTGCTGTTCTTTATAAGATTGATTTTCAATTCACAATGGAAAGTGGCTCTTTATTCACACTACCTTAAATTGCTCCAGTATGCATATGGAGTGGCCAGAACTACATCACTACCATCACCACTACCATCGACGGCGACGGCGGCGACGACGACGACGACGATGATGATGATGATGATGATCATCATCATCCCCTCCATGGGCACAACCTTGTTGAGGCGGAGGGACTTTGTGCTTCAGTGAGGTAGAGAGCTATGCTAAAGGATCTCCCAAGCCAGACAGATCTCAGCTGAGAGGCCAGATCAACTGCGTCCACCAAACATCAATTATGATGAAAGGAAGTAAACAGAAATCCATACCAGATTAGTCATCACCTGGGTCAACAAGGACTGCATCAGATGCTATAGCCTCTGGGCATCTGGTGACAAATGGGTTACAGGGCTCAGCAGACCCTGTTAAGGAACCAGCAGAGGCTGCTGCAAAGCTACTGAAACAATGTAAACACAAAACTTGGACTCTCACTGAAAATCAAGAAATTATTAAATGTTATTATGAGGCAAACACAACAGTCCATGGTTTTCAAAAAAGAATGATGGAAATTTGGAAAAGGAAACATCCAAACAGTGGCATAACTGAACAATGATTAATGGACCAGAGAACGTTTATCATCCAGAGTAAAGTGTTTTCAGAACTGGAATTCAACACAGAACAATTACCATAGTATGGAAGACAAATAGAAAGTACAGGTAGTGGAAGAAAAAAGTATCAATAAAAGAACAACTTATGGAACAACCCAGATATTATGAGTTGACAGAACGGCAAACATCACTGAGGGAAAAAATAGTAAACTATATTAGCCAGAACACAGAAAGAGAAAGCCTCCCCAATTTGTGCCCCACACACACACACACACACACACACACACACACACACACACACACACACACACACACACACACACACACACACACACACACACACACACACACACACACACACACACACTCCAAAATGAAAAATTTGGCTGAAAAAAAACTACGTGCAGACATTAGCAATTTAAAAAACTTGAAAGCTTCAGAGCTTAAAAATGAAATAGTAAAAGCCAGACTATATCTATGACCTAGAAAGGAAAACTATTGTTGAAACTATGGAAGAATTAAAACAGTGTGTAATAGCTACAGCAAAAAATTGAAAGATATGATGGACACTTGAAACAATATAGAGAAAATACGCAATTTCAAAATAACCAATACAGTGGTGCCTCACTTAGCACTCTCTCCATTTTATGGCAAAATCGCTTAGCGACACTGTTCTCGATGTTTCCTATGGGGAAAATTCGCTTTGTGATGATTGCGGGGAAGCAATCATCACGAAGCCCCCATTTTCGGCCAGCTGATTGGCGGTTCCAAAATGGCCGCCTGGAAAAAATGGCTGCCTGCTGTTTTGCCTCACATTAGAGGCACCGAAAATGGCCGCAGCAATGGAGAATAAGGTTAGTTTATAAGCCCATAGGAACGCATTAAACACGTTTTAATGTGTTTCTATGGGCTTTTAAAAATCGCTTAGCAATGTTATCGCTTAGCAGCGATTTTTTCTGCACGGATTAACATCGCTAAGCGAGGCACCACTGTTATTGTTTTGTACATCACTAGGAGAAAATAGAGAACAAAAGAAATCAGGCCCATCTAAAGATAATGCTCTAAAATTTTAGAAAGAAATTTGGGAAACCTCAACTTAACTGAAAATTCCCTATACCCAATTGAACTGAAAGGGAACTTTAAAAAGTCAAGAGGCACGAAACATCAGCTGCTTATTGATAATGATACTGAATAATGTAAAAAGATGAAAAACAAACATGGCCTGGATAGACTATAAAAAGGCACTTGACTCATTGCCAAATAGCTGGATTAACACCTGCCTTAAAATGTCTGGGATTAGTAAACATTCAGAAGTTCCTCAAGAAAACTATGGAAAACTTGAAACCATCTTAATGGTGAAGAAACTGGGGATGTTAACATTAAATGTATTCCATGGGGATTCTTTGCCACCACTGCTGTTTAACATCTCTCTGATTCCATGTCAATAGCCTTAAATAAAACTGGATTGGGCTACCATATTTAAGAACAAGCAGGAAAAATTAATCATCTCTTATACATGGATGACCTAAAACTATACTGTATGCAACAAGTTCCACAGAAATAGAATCACTGCTAAACACAGTGCAAATATTCAGTGAAGATATCCAAATGAAATTTGGAATTGACAAATGTGTGGCTCTGCCTATACACCATGGCAAGATCGAAACACTAAATGAATAGAGTTTAAAAATGGCAATATTATAAAAATCACTATCAAGTGATGAAAATTATAAATAACTTGGAATGCTAGAAGTACATAACATCATGCACACAAAAGTTAAAAAACGGACAGAAAGGGAATATATCAAAAGGCTGAGGAAAATCTTAAATCAAAATTAAATGGGAAAAATACAATTAAAGCCATAAATATATGGGCAGTTCCAGTAATTAGATACCCAGCTGGAATAATAGATTGGACTCAAAACGAATTAGAAGAATTGGATTGGAAAACATGGAAACTAATGAACATGCATCATGCACTACATCCAAAACGTGATTTGGACAGATTTACCACAAAAATCAGAGGCTGTGGATTACTGCAGATACAGCAGGTAGTAGAGAAAGAAAAAAAGAAGCCTAAATGATTATATCTGTACAATCAGAGAAAAATACTTAAGGCAGTGAAAATGAAGAACATTTTGAAAACAATAGAGACAAAGGCTCAATCTAAGAAACAACAGTTTGAAAAGAAATTAAATAGCTGGAAAAGTAAACCACTACATGGACAACACCTGAGAAATATTGATGGAAAGCATGATAATAATTCAACATGGGCATGGCTAAAACTGGGAACCCTTAAGAAAGAAACCGAAGACTTGATATTTGCTGCACAAGAACAAGCACCCCAAACCAACATGATGAAAACTAAGATCCAAGGAAGCAGTGCTAATACCCTGTTTCCCCAAAAATAAGACCTAACTTGAAAATAAGCCCAAGTATGATTTTTGGGATGCTCATAATATAAGCGAGCTACTCCCAAAAATAAGCCCCAGTTAAGTGAAACCCCGCCCTCCACCACTGTGCAGCAACCAGAAGAAGATGACATTACTGTATTTGAATAAATGTAGATTGTTGTACATGAAAAAAATTAAACAGCCCCTGAAAATAAGCCCTAATGCGTTTTTTGGAGCAAAAATTAATATAAGACCCTGTCTTGTTTTGGGGAAAACATGGTAGCTTGTGGATTGAAATCTGTCGACCCCCAACTTAGAATGGATTCCAAGTTTGGTGTAGTGGATAAAGTGATGGACTGAGGTTTGAATCCTCACTTCGCCATGGAAATCCACTGCGGGAGTGGAATAGGCGAAACCACTTCTTAAATATTTCACTTGCCTTGAAAGTCCTCTTAAGGTTGCTGTAAGTCAGTTCCATCTTGGTGCTACAGAACATATACAACTTAGAATATCAAAGTAGCAGAATGTAAGCATAGAGTGCTCTGACACCATTGCTCACCTGCCTAACAAAGTTTAGTATAACTTACAAAACCTAGCCCTTAATTTTCTCCTAGTCTGGAAGTATCTAAAACAGCTCCTTTTTGGCTATCTTTTTAAAAACATCAGCTGGTCAATGGTACAAAATATTTAAAAATGTTTAGGCCAAACATACTTGTACCTATATATAAGTCATTAAAAAAAAGTTAGAGTCGCTTAAAATAAAGAATAAAATTATCCAGAACATGTCCAGAGGAGGGTGACTAAAATGGTTAAAGGTCTGGAAGCAATGTCCTACGAGGGGTGGCTTAGGGAGTTGGGAATGTTTAGCCTTACAAAAAGAAGGTTGAGAGGGGACATGATGGCCATGTTTAAATATTTGAAAGGATGTCATGTTGAAGAGGGGGCAAGTTTGTTTTCCAGGGCTCCAAAGACTAGGACACGGAGCAATGGTTTCAAACTACAGGAAAAGAGATTCCACCTAAACATTAGGAAGAACTTCCTGATGGTCTGAGCTGCCTCGCAGTGGAATAGGCTGCCTCAAGGAGTGGTGGAGTCTTCTTCTTTAGGGATTTTTAAGCAGAGGCTGGATGGCCATCTGTTGGGAGTACTTTGATAGATGTTCCCACATGGTGGGGGGGGGGTTTTGGAATAGGTGGCCACAGTGGTCTCTTCCAACTCTATGACTCTGACTCTATCCTTCATTTTGTTGTAGTTATGCTTTACTTACTCCAAAAAGAAATTAGTTATATGTAACTATAATAAACTATTTGCACCCAAATTCTGCTAAGAACGATAACCTAAATGCTGCAGCAAATATTTCACCACACTCTTTCTAACAGGACCAGGCTTTCAAAACTTTACATGTTGTTCTGTAGCTCCCATCATGCCTTGGCCTAGATGGTGGAGGGTTTCTGCACATTATAGTCCAAAAAAGTAATTTTTTCCAAACTCTGCACAGAACTAATTCATCTTGAACATGCCTACATCTTTTGAATTAATGAATTATGTTTTACCCCCAAAATGGAAAACAAAGAAAAGAATAAAAAGATAAAGAACCACCTTGAGTTGCAAACATAAAAACAATTTAATTGTTGCTTCAGTATCAATATAGACTTGCAGCTCTTGGATTCTCTTATGCTCCAACATAGAGAGACAAGTGACGCTGGCAGATGAGAGTATTTTGCACTTAGACATATCCCTTGGAGGCTGAATCACCTGTCTTGTCAAGAAATCCTCAAGAATCTCTACCTCCTGTGGACTACTGACAAAAGATGCAAAGCTGCTCAGAGTCTAGTCAAAAGAGATTTCCACAAAGCAGACCTCTGCTAGTAAATTCAAATATTTAACTATGTCAAGACTTACCTGTCCTGTTTCACTGGTGCAGATCTTCCTTCCAACAAGGAAGGAAGATCTAGCCACCCAGAGTAGTCAATTGACTAGATGGGCGGAATATAAACAAACAAACAGACAGACAGACAGACAGACAGACAGACAGACAGACAGACAGACAGACAGACAGACAGACAGACAGACAGACAGGAATTGGCAACATGATAGTCTTTTTTCCAGGCTACATTATTGTGAGCTGCGCCCATCCATGATGACGCATAGAGTATTTGCAGGAACAGCCTCTTTTATTAAAGCAACACAACTGTAACTCAGCCAACGGGGCTCAACAATGAAATTTAAGCACTTCTATGGGCACCTGGGAGTTAACTGCACTCCCAAACAGTTCAGGTCAACATGACCAGTCCACAACATTCTTTTTCTGAGAGGAGCCCCACCTCCTTTACCAGTTCTAATACTCCCTGCAGGTAAGCCAAACATGGAGAACCGCAAGAAGGGTGCTTGCTGGACGCAGACATTCAACTGTCCCTGGAGTAGCGTAGCTTGGGTACCTTCCCCTGCTACTTCCTGTAGTCCCCACTGGTGGCAGCTGCCTCATATTTCTGGTACTTTCCTTGGAGGCACAGCCAAACCTAGTGTCACACCCTGCTCTGATTATCCAGACACTTAATCTCTTGCAGTCTTATCTCATATTGGCATAGTTAGGCTGCTTCCTCCAGCAGCAAAGAATTTCTCCCAATGCCTGGTGTCAGAGTCCCAGGAACAGATTGTCTCCCAACCAGTCACTGAGTGCTCTGGCAGTGCCAATACCTCCTGGGCCTCGTACACCTTCCAGTCAATGGTGTCTGCCCAACAGTCCTCCCCTTCCTCCTCACTCTCCTCCTTAATTCCCCAGCCCTTCGTGTCTACACGTGTGGCCTCCAAGCATCGTCCACACCACTATTGCCAACACTCCAGTCCAGAGGTGAACTGTGGGTTGGGAATCTTACTCTTTTTTCCTGGAAAGATAGAATGTCCACTCCCACCATCAGGGGAAGCGGGGCCAGTCCTACAACTATCTATACTTAAAAACAAGGACCTGCTTTCTCAGAGGAATAATATACTTCTCAGAAGAGCAATGAACTGATATTTTGGCAAGTTGGTGGTTACTGGTCACTGAAACCTCACTTAATTCAAGGACGTGAATTAATTCAAGGATGTGAACCCAGTTAGGAGGGAATATAATAATTGAATCGCATTCAATGTATTACAGCACCACTAGATAATCTGACTTGCATAGCACTATTCTGTTGCACTCATCTATTAAAAGTGTCATGAGTTCAACTGACTAGAAAGATTAAATGTACACATTTAAGTAGCCTTCCTCTTCCCAAAGTCCATCTCCAAGCGCATCTGGTTTCCATGTGCTGCAAAAGTGCCTCTGACATTTTGTTATGAACCCCAGGCCCTTCAAGCAGCAATGACAGACAAAAGAAGCATTGAATCTGACATTCTATCCTTCAGCTATCTGATGTGCAACCTTTAGATAACATTGCAATACAAAGAAAATGGGTGTGGGGAAATGAAACAATTAAGTGAAAACTGAAGGAGGCAGGCACAATTGGATGAGAAAGCTAAAGGAACTGGATCACTAAGTGGATTGGCAGACTATTTATTTATTTATTTATTTATTTATTTATTTATTTATTTATTTATTTATTTATTTATTTATTTATTTATTTAACTTATAGGCCACACACACTACCTAAAGTTCTCTGGGCGGCTTACAACAAAATACTGTAAAAAAGATAAAACAATTAAAATACAATTAAGATATATATACTCTAAGACTAATGCCTGCTCAAGTTGGTTCTGACTTTCTTCTTAGGGCTGCCTCCAGATGTCATGTGTGTAAGACAAGGATGCATGATCTCAACCAAAGATCAAATTCTTGTCTGGTTGGCAGCCAAAGGGGTGCACCCACATCCACACTCCCAACAATCCCTAAGAGCACCCAGTCATCCACCCACACCCACACCCGCACACCCACACACCCACACACAGATCTAATTGATTCAGGATGTCTGCCTATATATAACCCACAAGTCTTGTATGGCTTTATTTAACAGTTGCTGCCATAAACAATAGGTAGCTACTAAATAAATACAGTATAAGAAAGTTAGATTAAGCATAAAATAGCTGTAAATAAGCTGAAAAAGGCCAAGCCAACTTTTTCTCCAGCAGCTGAATAACACTTTGTATGTTTTTTCTGCATTTCTTTCTTTTCTTTTTTAAAGTAATGTATTTGTAGGGTCTTGAAGAGAGACAAAAATTGCTTTGGGGAGCTCACACAGTCCATGGACCACATAATGCTCAGTCTTCACATAAGACATAATAATAAAATGGTAATGAAGTGATTGCTGCTATTCTATTAGTCCTAACTGTTAAACGACACAGTAAAAACAGAAGGAAACATGGTACGTAGGGCCTGACAGTCAAAACTAGGGAAAAGTGCAGGAGACTGTGCTGAAGTATATGCTATCTAGAAGCAGAGATAGTAGAAGGTACTTTTATGGACTAATATTATCAGAATATCAAGCCAGCATGATCAGTGAGTCAATATACTTAGATGTCAGCCCCACCAAGTTCAATCAAATTAAAAGTCACATAAGACCTTCCTAAAAAGTTTTTAATGTCAGCAGTGAATCAAAATGGAATCTGTCATGTTCCCCCAATGATTACGTCAACTACTACAGACAACTCTCCACAGAAACAGACACGCGCCATTCTGCAATCATCAAGCCATTTCCACCCCCCACCCCCATTATGGAAGTCCCTAAGCGGCCAGAGAAAGCAATTGTTTACATTTGCTTCCCAAATGTATTTAAATAACAGCGTGAACAGAATGGATCTCTGAGCTCATCAACAAAAACAACAATACGAGACTGTTTGGTTACTGAAATGTTCAATTCATGATTTTTTGTGGTGCTTCATTCACTAGTAATTGTGGAAGAGACAAAGCCAGTTTTGTTGAAGATTAAGAGGTGGTGGCTGGGCAGATCTCTTTCAGAGAGACACATATTATACCATTTGCAAAAAAATAAAAATAAAAAAGACTATTTAATCTAAAGCAGCATGGAGAAACTGTTTCAATGTTACTCACTCAAAAGCTTCTGAACACCCAGGCAGTGTTGTGTATGGTGTAGTGGTTACAAGTGATGAACTGGGATATAGAGATCCAGGTTCAATTTCCCAATAAACCCTAAATCTAGGTCCTCATTAGGTCACCCAATGTGGCTCTATGAGCCACATCTCCACTCAGCTATCCCACTTGGTGATCTCATGCTAATCACTCTCTCTCTCAGCTTGGCCTATATCACAGGCTTGCTGTGAGGACAAAGTGAGGAGGAGGAGACTTCGAAACTAATAACTACTGTATGGAAATAACCAAAGGGTTTGTTGTGTAAAAAAAAAGGAGAGATGTTATCCCTCATTGTTATAAGACAATTTAATTAAATATCAGTTACTGGATAAATGAATTAATTACAAATAACTAGTTATTTATAACTACTAATGTGCAAGCCCCAGAACAGTGATGTTTTAAAATGTATTGAACTATTGCTTAATTTTCAGTGACTATCAGTATCCATGCCCCTCCAGTGGCTGGATATTGATGTTTCTCATGTTTATCTGCAATGCTATCTGCCTACAAATCAGAACTGACTTATATTAACCTTAATGGGGCTTTCATGGTGATAGATATATTTAAGGAGTGGTTTTACCAGTTCCACACTCCCGGTAAGTTTGCATGGCTTAGCAGGATTTCAAACTCAGTCCTCCTGTTACAGTACTGTGTTCACTACATCACCCTGATATCCTGATGTTTCTTTATCACACTCCAAAAATAGCACACATGATAAGGAAGTTTAAACATCAGTCTTCCCATGACACAAATGAGGTCTCTCCACTGCACCCACATATACTGTAGTTTATGCAAGAGCTTTAATATCTCACTATATCATCATCCTTCTCTCTTCTCTTTCAGACAGTGACCACCTCATGGCAAAAATCCCCATTTCAACTGAAAAAAAAATGATTGAGATGCTTAAAAAAACTGAAGCGCAGCTGCTCCTTTATAGTTATACTTTGCATTATGTGTCTCCTCTGATCCATGAGAGAAGGCTTTTATAGCAGTTTCCAATAAAGCCTGCCTCTAATCAGGCACTGAAACCTATGTTTCAAGTCCACACTCAAGCCTACAGGAGACTAGAGGAAGGCAGATGAGGTTATGTAAGCAGAGAAATATTGTGTCTTGTTTGTGAGTTAAAAACTGCCCCTTACATTCAAGGATGGGAACGGAAGGAAGGAAGGAAGGAAGGAAGGAAGGAAGGAAGGAAGGAAGGAAGGAAGGAAGGAAGGAAGGAAGGAAGGAAGGAAGGAAGGAAGGAATTAAGGAAGGAAGGGAGCTGCCACTGCAACAAAGCCAAACTAATGCATACTATTACTAAAATCAGGGGGGCTTAAAAGATAGACAACTTAACCTGGATTGTGCCCATAGTTAATCAGAATTAATGCTGGTTTTGCTTCTTAATAAATTATTGAGCACCAGAAAACAGCCATTCTTCTTCATTGCTAAACAGTAAATTGTTTCCACACAGTCTCCCTGACTTTTGGAAGTTGAATATTTTCTCACTATTTTTTTGCATCCTGGTAACAGAGAAAAGGTTTTCAGCACACCATCCCATCTGGTTTTTGAATCCCGTCCAGATTATTTAATTGCAGTTAATTGGCTCAAGTGTTTGGCATTAGTTTAACTAAGCAAACACAAGTGGGATTTTTCTTCCTGTGAGATCAAAGGACTGCTGTATTTAAAGTGTGTGTTTTCACCACACTTTGTAAATACAGAAATAGGATTTAGAAGGTGGACAATAGAAGAGGGTCAAGGGACCTAAATATCCCTTATGGACTCCTTAGCAGCAACATCACCTCTCTCCCCCCCGCCCCCCCCAAGTGATCAGAATTTTATTTTAACCCATAAAAGGGAGGATGGAATTAAAATGGGGCCACAACTGTCAATTTTTGAGCCAACTTTTTTTCAATGACAAGATGCTCCAGGTAGGCAAACTGAGTTTGTTGGCAGACAATTTCTATTCCAAGTTAAACTGATGGATCTTTGTCTCACTGTTTTCATTGTGATGGTACACAGTGCTTCAGATAAGACTCAGATTACCACAGTACAGTACTCCTCTGTTTCTCCCAGCAAACCTTAACAGTGAACACGTTTTTCATGTACCTGAAGAAAGAGAGATAAGCTGAAAATCAACAGGATATTCTTGGAAAAGGCAAGTGATCTTTCACCAAAATAGTTACAAATGTGATTGTTATGCATAGATTCTCCTGTTTAAATCCTGCCTTATAATCTTTGACCTGAAGGGAAAACTTGGTGGTAAGACAGCTCCCAAACCCTCTCGGCACATCTGCCATCACTGTCATCAAGCATGACAAATGTTTGGGACAGATTTTGTGGCATAAACACAAGTGTGAAGATAGCAGCAAGCAGAAGAGAGTGCTGGCGCCAGCTGCAAGCAATAGATAAATGAGCCACTGAATAATTATTTCTTTATTTCTAAGATTTAATCATTTCCCTGCGGCTAACAGGTCTCAGGGTGACATGCAATAAAAACACAATAAAAACCAAAGTACAAAGAAGTTTAATGAAAAGCAACTTAATTAAACGAGAAATTGTAAAGCAGCAGGGTGGAAACAGGGTAGAATGAAATGCAGCCCTGCAGACTTCTAGCATTCCTTCTGATTATCTGAGGATGATGGAAGCTGCCCTCCAGAAACATCTGGAAGGGTAGAATTTTATCATTTCTTGCCTAAAATAATAGGTGTCATAAAAAGATCCAAAATATATTGATAAAATTCGTTGGAAACTCAGTATAATAGCAAAAATACACAATGGGAAAAAAAGGATTGAAACCATAAGTAAGTCTTTACCCAGCAGTGAAAAAAAGTTCAGAAAGTGCCCTTGTGTCCTTTCAGCAAAGTAGGTGGCAATCTGGTCACATATGGAGGGTATTCATGGGAATGGCCCTCCAAAAACAGGGCAGGGATGGCCCTACAAACCAGTGAAGGCTGCTCAACTCTGCTATATAGTAGCAGCAAATTAATTCTCTGAACATGGCTCTTCAGCAGCCAACTGCACTATCCACACATAAAAGAGAGCTATTAACTGGCACACAGATGAGTCAAATGACCAGTTTGGGAAGGGCGAACTGAAAGGGATGGTGATGGTGAAAGGAGAACAGCCAACACTCAGTGGCCACTGAATGCTGATTAACTGACAGGTGAGCGGGCATATTAAAATGTTGGGTAAAATGGAGGGCCTCATCTTCGTGCCACTCAAAAAAAGTTTCAAAAAAAGACTTCAAGGCCCTATGCTATGAAAAGAGCTGCTTCAGGCGAAAAAGTTCAAAACATGAGGATGAGAGTACTCTTTCTAGACCCTAGCGTTTCCTCAGTCTTAATATAACACACCGTATATCTGAAACCAGTCAAACAATTACCAAATGATCAGAGAATTATCTGTAAATGCCAGCATTTTCTGCATCCTTAAGAGACACACTACATTTGAAATCATCTGAACACTTAACTCTCAAATACAGATATCAAAGGTTGTGAGATTTACCTTTTATATATATCTCTCACTGTTAGGAAAGAGGTGAGAGGGAGTGAATACCTTGCCTCAGGCCTCAGTCAAGACAAACTGGAAAGGATCAAACAAAAAGCTTGTGCCGCTTCACGAACAACTAACACTTTTTAGGGTGTAGAACATCCTACAGAAGTCTACTGAGTTCAAAGCAGAAATCTGGAAGAAGGCACCACAGTCAGTCAAACCCACAGAAGCTGAAATCTCAAGCTCATCTAGGACACTTCCTTTTTTGTAAGAGGAGCAGGTCCTCAACTCACCAGATGCCAATAAATAGCGGATTCCTCCAAAACATGCCCTCTAATTTTCAGACACCCTAGGCAAGGCTCCCCCCCTCTCCCACACAACTTTGTCCCTTCATGCAGGAATGACTCTCCCCCCCCCCCCCCGTTTGCTGGGTTCTATCGCAACCCAAACCTAATGCAATCACTGCGCAGAGAAAGAAGACAGCTCCATGCAGGGAGGCAGACATGCATGCATGCACACCCCCAGCTTAGCAGGAACCTTGCTCCTCCAGCTTTAGCAGTTGGGGAAAGAAGGGTGCTACTTTTTCGAACTCTTGTATGAAATGTGTTGGTTTTTCTGCCACTCTTAAAGGTACATAGGAAGCCTGGGCATCTGTGATGATGTAAAGACACACAGTGAGTCCTCATCAATATGAGGTCATTGGTGTGCAAGTATCTGCTGCTAGCAGAGTCCTTGACTGGTTTCCTGTAGCAGGACTTTTAGAGAGGCAGCGGGTGTGTCATTGTTGTATCAGGTTTTTGTTTTGTGGTTTTTCCCTTCCATCCCCAGTCTGAGGATGCAAAGAATACACATTCCCACCACAAAATAACTCAGCATAATTAGCGTATTAAGATTACCAGCCCATTATGTACCCTAAAATGCTACTATTTTGTGTTAATTGCCAAAAATTGGGGCTTCCAAGTGACTTGGAGAAAGGAATGGGAGAGAGAAAACTAACCTTCATGCTAGTGCCAGAATGAAACCAGAGTCCTTTTAGTACAGTGGGGTCTCTACTTAAGAACGTCCCTACTTAAGAACAATCCAACTTAAGAACAGCTCCATTTGCTAAATTTTGCTTCTACTTGAGAACAAAAATCCAGATAAGAACAGGAAAAAAAAACCTTTCCTGCTCTTTTTTTAACCTTAGGTCATCTTAGGTTAAAAAAAAGTTCTCCCCCTAGTGGCAGAGTACGTATTAACCAGCTTTGCATTAGTTCCTATGGGAACTAATGCTTCAATGTACGAACGCACCTCTACATAAAAAAAACAGCCAGAACGGATTAATTGGTTTTCAGTCCATTGCTTCAAAATTAGCTTCGTCAGAAGTGCTTTTAACACTGTTTCCTGACCTAAGGGAAAAAAAAAGAAAAAATCCCCCTCTAGTGGTAGAAGGTGGAATAGCAGCTTCCCATTAGTTTCTATGGACGGAAAAGAGCAGATATGGATTAAATGGTTTTCAATGCATTCCTATGGGAAATGCAGATTCTACATAAGAACTTTTCCACTTGAGAACCACCTTCCAATACGGATTAAGTTCTTAAGTAGAGACCCCACTGTATATTTTTTTTCATATCTTAAAAAAAGGTTTCTTCAGCCTATCTATCCTAAGGGCAATCATATATATGGCCTGACCATCGGAGCACCAGGTAGAACCTACTCTGAATGTTTCGCTCTCTCCTCCCATATTTTATCTTGTGACTAAAGGCAGACTTAGGGCTTCAATCTTAACCAGCATTTGCCCTCCCCCTGCTCCACCCACCTCTCCATTAATTAACATCTAGCCTTTTCAAGAGTACTGTAGTGGACAACCTGAAAGTTTGTGCAGCATTCTCACATTTGGCCTTACGATTTTGCTCTGGTATAGATTTTGGAATTGTTTTACCATTTCCACACATGTACAATTATACACTAAGCCTACAGCATGCATTTCATTACTTTTCCTGATCTGTCTTGTGTTTAGTAAGTAACTGAAGAATCCCAGTTTGTGTTATTATTTCACAACTAAAAGGAAACAGAAGTGCTGATGTTGGTCCTGCCAGTAGTATTTAACAAAAAAAGATGAGAGCTTAGCAGTGACAATTCTGTTTGTTTATGAGCTAGGGTTAGATGGCTTCCAGCTGCAACTCTGCATTCAACACACATTCTATCATAAACACTTGATTCAAATGCACACATTTGTACCAACAGTTTAATATCAGAACTGTTGTGGTCATTCTGCCCACCCTACACATGCAAGAAAATTCAGGGTGTCAAGCTGCTACCCACCTTATTTCACACATAATCCAGCCTTTAAGAAGTAGGAATGAGCACCAGTGAGTTATCAATCATGCCTGGACCTCCTCCCACATAGCTAAGCCTCTTCAGGAGTTCAGAAGCAATAATGATGTGCAAGTGCCCATCAGGATCAGAACCCCACCCCCATAAGGAGTCAGACAGCTGGATTTTTTTCTTTTTTCTTTTTTCTTTTTTTGGGGGGGGGGGGGCAACAACTCAGGTGTTTTGGTAATAATGGCTTTTAATTGTCCATTCAAGACCAAACTGCCATCAGACACTTTCTGTTACACCAGGGAGAGCTTGCAACAATACACTGTTCCTTGAAAAATCAATCTCTCTTCCAGCCGCTATGAGGATTATAGGTAAGCTCAGAGGGAGGAGGGAAGCTGTGTGTATGAATAATGTCATAGTCTCTTTTTTTAACCAAGAAAACTCCAGGGCTTTAAGCCTGCAAGCTTTGGCTCCAATATACAATGGTCTAGAGTTGTGTTTAATGATTTTAATGTTGTGTTTCCTTTCAAACAAGCCAATGTTAAACCACGATTTCTTGAAATCAATAATTAGTGCTGCTTGTTTCCATGGGAAGCTGCAATGAACTGAAACTATAACCAAAAACATCTGAATTCTTATCAGCTGTGCAGCAGCAGGAGAGGAAGGTGGGGAGTACATGAACCAAAGACTTCCTGAAGCCCATTTATGGCACACTAAAGCATACGTTAGCAAGACTGAGAAAAGGCTTACGGACTGCTTGCTGCATAACAACAATAAAAACAACATAACTTACAACAATAAAAACAAAAGATTTGTGGTACCTTGAAGATAAAAAGATTTATTTCTTAGTAAGCTTTCATTGATTTATGTCCTTAAATACACAGAGGGTAAGTGTAAGGCCACATATGCAAAAGACATGGTATGGGGGGGACCAAGTACAATGGGGAAAAATAGGATGATAATTACACTGGCAATTGTTAACATCAGTAATGAATAATAAAAGTATTGATTCTGTAGTATCCTGTTAGTAATCAGTTTTCAAGATGGGTGCTGAGGTTAGATCTATGTCAGTGGAAAGAACCTTTGTATTATAGCTATACCCCAAGCTGTATATTAAGCCATACATACATACATACATACATACATACATACATACATACATACATACATACATACGTATATGTGTGTGTGTGTATGTGTGTGTGTGTATACACACACACACACACACATATACATATACATATACATATACACACACATACACATACACATACACATAGATAGATAGATAGATAGATAGATAGATAGATAGATAGATAGATAGATAGATAGATAGATAGATAGATAGATAGATAGATAGATAGATAGATAGACAGACAGACAGATAGACAGACAGACAGACAGACAGACAGACAGACAGACAGACAGACAGACAGACAGACAGACTCTCTCTCAAATCCTCCTTCGTAATTCTTTTTGCCATCACAGTTACTTTGAGATTTGTGCCCAAGTATCCTAGGAAGCTGAAGTGTCCTGAAACTGGCTTTTGTGTACTGTCATTTCTGATGACAGGTTTATGCCCATTAGAGATTGTCTTCTTTGCTGTATACAGAAGGCAGGGGGGCACCACTAGCAATGGATGGCATAGATAGCATTAAAAGACAAACAACAAGCCCCTTACATTGTGGGTAATTTGGCTGTGACTCCCAGTGATGTTGCCAGAGTAGATGTTGGGGACACAGCCACCATCTGGATCTGAGGCAGTGTCTTGTTCCCATCTCTGTATTTATGCTATATGGTGTGCTTTGTGTCAAGAGTTTTTAACACAGGGGGCTGTCTACAAGCCAGTATCAGTCAATCACCCAGACCTGGGAGAGGAAAATATTGTTGTCTCGAATGAGGGGTAGATAACTGATGGTATATCTTAGTGTTATTTATTAGTATAGTTGACTACCAATTATAAAAAAGGGATAACTTCCACAAAAGCCTCTTTTTATATGCATTGGTAGTGACTCTACCAAAAGCAGAGATTAAAAAAAAAGGTTTTTTTGAACCACAAACCACAATTCTATTGGTCATGCTGCCTGGGATGAATCTGAGGAAGTCTACAACAAAAGAAAATAACCTTACCAAGGTCTGATCAAGAAGAGTGGAGTGAGGACTGCAGACCTGAAGCAGCTCACTTGACTGAAATAGTTTCCAGTCCTTAGTTCTCGAAGACTGATTTGGTGGGAAGATGCAACCCCTGCTGTTTCCCTGCCAAAAACCAGCTCCTGTCATCCTAGTGCAACCAAGGGGGCCGGGCAAGATCCTTTAGGTTTTCACCAATATTAGAGTAAGAACTATGCAAGTGCTTCTCTGTGGTGTGGATCTGATAGGCACGATGTTTAAACCACAGGTCCCATCATCTCTGACTACTGATCATGGTGACTGAAGCTGCGATCAGAGTGCAAAAAAAAAACAACAAACCATTATTATTTATTTTTCTTTAAAGGGAAGTCAGACACTCCCTGCCCTTACTCTGCTGGATTACTGAAACTGGTGTCAGGCAGATTCTGTTATTGATATTATGCATGAACAGGAGGAATCCTGAAGCTTTCATGAGCTTTTTTACTACTTCACATAATGGCTACATAAATATAGCAGCCCAATTAATCTACTATAGTACTGGGAGCTATTTTCATGCTTTGCAGAAGGATGCAGCAAACATTGCAGAAGTGTAAAAAGATCCTGTTTTGCAAAAGAAAAAAAATACTGGAGGGAGGGACCTTGATAATTTTGTATCAAGAATTTTAACTGCAGGTCACATGACGACTGAATGCCAAACAGTTGCAAAGACTCCCTCATTCTCAAACATGCATAAAATTCAAAATAATATTTGCCAGCAAGAAACCAAAGGCAAGACCAAAAAGCCAAAGAACAATCCATGCATTCATACCCCAGCTCTTTAATGCTTTGTCTTTTTATGCTCAAAGGCTCTTGCTATGTTCCTTTAGAACAGCAGTTCTCCAGCCTCTTGCAGCCAGATCATCTCTACATTGACTGGCAAGTATGCCTCACTGAAATCAGAGGAGTACTGTAATTAATGTCATAGTAGATGTGTGTAACTTTAGTCTGGGTATCCCTTCATAAATACCCTTGCTCTTCCTAGCCATTTGCTCTCCAGATGTGACAGCTGATGCTCATGTTGGCTTAGGGATGATAGGAAAAGCAGAGAAACACATTAGAATGATACCAGATTGAAGGAGGCTGATAAAACTCATATTCCCAAGTATTTTCCCAGGATCATCTGCCTGCTCCACCAGATATTCTCAGGTAATACTCCTCTGAGTGGCCACTCTTAAGAAGACCAGGAAATAATTTATGAAAAGGTAGGCCTTCTTTGCTGTGGCACCAACTCTTTGGAACTATCTCCCAGTAGACCTGCGCCTGGCTCCCTCCCTCCCAACATTTAGAAGGCTTCTCAAAATGCTGCTTTTCAGAGAGGCCATTCATTGAAACCTTGCCCAGTTGCATGCCTTGTGTTCTACCTTCTGCTGGGATAACAGAAACAAAGACTGAAGGGAGAGGTGATAGCACTTTTCAAAAAGGAGTGGGGGGGCAAGATCTGTTCTCGATCATCCCAGAGTACAGGACACGCAACAATGGGCTCAAGGTAAAGGAAGCCAGATTTCGGTTGAGTATCAGGAAAAAAAACAACTAAATGTTAGAGCAGTATGGCAATGGCACCAATTACCTTTAGAGTAATTGAGTGCTCCAACACTGAGAAACACATTCAAGCGAAATTTAGGCAACCACCTGGTAGATATCTTTGATCTGTATTCCTGCAGTGAGCAGGGGGTTGGACTCTATGGCCTTTTAGGGCTCCTCCCAACTTCATGATTCTATGAATACAACTCTTATAGTAATTTGTTTTATTTCTCAGATCATTTTTAGTTATAATTTTTTAAAATATTTTATTCAATTTCCTTTCCTTCCATCCTCCAAAAGCTCTTAAGGCAACACATATCTCACTCCCCTACATTTCATCCTGATGGGGTAAGTTGCAATAAGTTAGGATGGGGTGAAGTAGTTGGGAGGGTCAGTGTGTCTGCACTAGGGTCATTCAGTGAAATTCATGGTTCTGCTCAAATTTGAACCTGTGCCACCTGGCCAACACTCAAACTACTGTATCGCACTGGCTCAGTTCAACCATTGCCTTTAAGGATCAGCTCTCCTTAAACCATCCAGGTTTCATTATGCATACATAATATCTAGGACTCCAGAGACCTGGGTTCAAATCACTCCTCAGCAATGAAAGCCTCAAGAGAAGGTGGCAGTGGTAAGCCACTCTTTGAATATCTTACATACTTCGGAAACCCTGTTAGAATCCAATAAGTTAGAAGTGATTTGACAGTAGATTTAAAAAAACCTTATTATTCAATGGCCACAATTCTTTTGTTCCAAGTTGTAACTTATAATTAGGGCAGGCCTATTGAATCATCAAATCCTCACTGATTCATCAAATCGAGTCATTTTCCTTAAGTTCCATTGATTCAGTGGGATTACTGTAACACACTCTACATGGAGCTGCCTATGGAAGATGTCAGGAAACGTCAGTAGGTCCAAAATGCAGCAGCCAAATTGCTGACTGGGCCTGGTTACACAGATCACATAAACCCCTCCACCTGTTATAGCAGCTCCACTGGCTGTGGATCTGTTTCTGAGCACAATTTGAAGTGCTGGTTCTAACCTATAAAGTCTTAAATGGTTTGGCCACCTTGAAGCTTTCCCAAAGACCATGTCTCCCATTATGAGCCTACTTGGGTGCTATGATCATCAGGAGAGGCTTTTCTCTCGGTCCTACCACCTACCTTCACATGTGCATTTGGTGGGAATGCAGGAGAGGACCTTCTCTGTTGCTCCTCCCAGACTCTGGAATTCCCTCCCCCAGGAGGGCAGGCTGGCCTCATATTTGCTGTCCTTTCACAAGCAGGCAAAGACCTTTCTCAAGGTGGCATTGTTTATTCCTTTTTAATGTTTGTATATACATTGTTTTTGGCTTTAAATATTTTCTTTTAATGATGTAAGCCACCTTGGGTCCTTTTTAAGGAGAAAGGTGGGGTAAAATGTTTTAAATAAATACTCTAGTTGCAACATACTACACTAAGCAACAGGATTTCAGCCAATACAGGCATGGTATTCTGTCTCAGGAAGAGTCAAATGTGGTTGATGTATACTTCAAAAGCTATAAGCAAATGAGGGACCTTTGCTAGGATAGAGAAAAACTATGAGTTCATTTCAGGTTACTACATGAACACTGTTATATACACCAGCATTCTTCTCTTGACCTGCCTTCACCTTGACTTGTCATACAGGTCATTGTGCCTAATTAAAACCATTTATATCCTTTGAGGGATCAAAAGCCTAAAGACCTAATAAATGTACTGAAGCAGAGTCTGCCACAGAAAGAGGCTGAGTTCAGCTCATCGTTTCAAAACAGCAAATAAACACGCCTTCTGGGCTTAAGGAGAATGACTGACAAAGAAAGTGTTGATGCTAATTTTGCTTGTACTTTTGTATACTAGCACATTTTACCAATGGAGGAATGGTCCTTATTTATACCATCAAGTGCAGCAATATCCCAGGTTCACTACTCAGTACCTACAGGATAGCCAGGGCTGGAAAAAATATCACTGGAAATCCTGAAAAAACAATGTGAATCAGTATAGACAGTCATGAGTTAGATGGACCAATGGTTTGACTAACAGAACATACCCTTTCTTTTGTTCATGTATTCCTGTTCCAGGTGGGCGAAGTGTTAGGTTACCTAAGGTAAGTTTAGCTAGATAATTTGTCTTTTTACACACTGAGCTTCACTGTTGTTCGGAGGGGGGGGGGGAATCTCCACCTGATCAGATGGCAATGCAAATGATGTTGTTGCTTTTGTTAAACACAAAAGCTTCAACTGACTGGCAGAAATCCTGTTGCATAATTTGATAGTTCCAGTCTGTCCCTTACCAATAAAGAGCTCCTGCCCTGATTTTCAAGGGTGCACACATGCTGCCTTAGTACATGTACATGTGTGTGCTCCCAAGAATTATGGTAGGGATTTCTTATTTACTGGTGAGGAATGAACTGAAATGTATGAATTTGTTCATGTCACTTTATCATTATTATTAAACTCAAGCATTCCTGTCTGTTCTAGTTCACAAAACTAGAGATTACTGGTAAAATCCCAGTCACCTACAGGGAGAAATTGGGTACAAGAAAGGAAAGGGTAATTCACACAACAATTCTGATAACAATAAGCCTCCTTGAACAAAGTTTGTGTTCATTCAGTGATCAAAGTAATCTGGAAGTCTCAAGTGCTTGTCAGGAGAAGCACAAGCCACATTTTTGTATTTCTGTCAATAAGCTTTACTTTTGAGAAGTTTTGTTCCTGTGCTAAATCATCTAATAGATGTAAGTAGAAGCAGCTAACTGAAATAACTAACTGAAGACTAACAACTGGAAAAATCGGCAGTAGCTGAACATGCCCTAAAACAAGCTGGACATGAAATTCTATTTCAAAATACTGAAGTACTGGACAACACCAGCAATTATTATGTTAGACTGCACAGGGAAGCCATTGAAATCCACAAACACCACAGAGCTTTAACAAAAAAGAAGGAAGTTTAAAACGCAACAAAGCCTGGCTCCCCACACTGAAAAATAAAGCCTGCAAAAGGGCAGCAAACTCTACCCAGCCACAAGGACCAGTGATCACTGCACACGAAAGACCAGCTAATGACACCCATCAATCACAGTGACAGATCATCTCTCCCCCTTATCACAACAATACACCCAACAACAAAAACATGCTGATCACATAATCACTCAATCTCCTGAAAAGGACAAAAGCTATTCCCACAGCTGTAAATACCCAACTATCCAACAAACTGCACCAGAGCACAGACAGAGTTCTGTGTCCTGTCCTCTGAAGATGCTGGCCACAGAGACTGGCGAAACGTTAGGAAGAAAAATCTTAAGAACAGCCTGAAAAACCCACAACAACCAACTAACTGAAGAATTTGTTCATTCATTCTATTTACAGCAGAATTCCCGGAGATGTGGCTACATGGTCCCATTAAACTGCCAGATGAACAGACTGTTACATGTTCCACATTTCATTCATGATTTATTTTAAACACAATGTGCTGGAAAGCTCCAAAATATTCAATAGTGTCATTTAAAAATGTAAATTATTCCTATGTAATAATTTTATTATGTTTTAAAAACAAATCATTATTACTCAGGGACATACTATTTTTAAACTTTTGGGCTTAGCAAGAGATTATTTTTGCCAAGGAATCAGAGCACACGCTGGGAAAATATAGATAGCCCTCAAAACAACAGCTCAACCAACAGCTATTTTTTCCAGTCCACAAGGAGCACAACCATTTCTTGTATCCATAACAACCTTAATGTATGCACAGGAATTCCCTGATGAACGGAGTGAGAAAAATTATTCATGGAAAATACGTGCAATTCTTGCCTCTGGCATGCACAGAAATTGGCAGGCAAGATTTCTACTCCCTTTCTCACTGCTGCCCCATCACCAAGAGTGTAGCCTTTTTCAATAACTGCTGAACCACCTGAAGCAACCATTCCTCCTTCCTTCTAGCTCAGCAGGATCATCATGAGTTGGAGGCAACTTGATGGCACATAACAACAACAACAACAGAGATCTTTATTTCTTGAACTCAAGTCATATGAAAACCTGAGTTGAAATAATGGGAATGACTCACATCGCAGGTTGACAGTCCACAACTGCTTCAAAATCTAGTCTGTCAAGAAGAGAGCAACAAGTAAGGTTAGGGAGTAATAGCCATCCTAACCTTACTTAATAACTACTACAACCACTGCTTATCAGAGGCTACACTTTATCTTCCTGGATCTGCCTGGACTGCTGGTTATTTTTTTTTAAAAAAATCATTCATTTTCTCCTTGCTCTACTGAACATAGAATTGTTTTAACATCTCAACCTTTAACATCTCAACCTCAGACATTCATCGACATTTCAGATAGCCAGAAAATAAAACTGGGCTGTTAATAGGATTAGAGAGAAATTCATTCCCACTTGGGTTTTGTTTTAAAGCAAGATTTATCCAATTTGCACTTTCTACAACATAACGGGGGGCTCAAATTCAATCTGTAGTCTGAATATGCTAGAGTTTGCAATGCAAAACCACACAACAAACAAGTGTTCCAAAAAATCCAAGTATATTAAAACAATGCACCTAACCAAATTCAGATCAATGAAAGAAAAATGAGTACATTTTAGGAATGTACACCATTAACATATTCATTTTGGACAATGTACATAAAATCACACATTTCTGTGCAGGGAGAAAATAAATAAACATAATCTGATGTGGTCATGAGTTGTAAAGAGCTTTGTGGTGGAAACTTACAAAACATCACTTGAACTGGTTCAAGTTCTACAGATTTTCACATCTGTAGCTATAATAGTTGAAATATCAATAGAAATGTAGAGTTCCTTACACGCTTTCTAGTAGATCTCATTATTCTTTGTAATTTAATCAAACGTAATGTTTCCATTTTCATGGAGATAAAGACCCTGAAGGTTCATTTACATGGGGAAAGTAAACACTAGGCTTCCTAGGGTACATAACAGACACACACACACACACACACAGAGAGAGAGAGAGAGAGAGAGAGAGAGAGAGAGAGAGAGAGAGAGAGAGAGAGAGAGAGAGAGAGAGAGAGAAATCTGTATATATGCTACATAACGAGCACAGACATACTCTGGAAGATAATAGGCAAATCATTGTCCTGAACACTGCTCTGACCATAAATGATGACATGTACTATCAGCCACTTTGCACTGATCATAACCAGATATAAGTAAGCACCTATATGCAGGCACATGGTTTCATTTTTAAACCCTGATGTCAACCACAAAACTGCTGCATATATCACATAGACATCTCTGTTCGGAAGCAGAGGTGTCTTTATTAGAAATTTATATTTAAATGCACATTTTAATTCCCAGATTGAAATGTGTATAATTAAGCATTTATCATCACAAATAAGGATGTAAATTATCCCTCATATCATATTTGCAAGCAAGAACCAGAAATAACCATATTTCTCTCTTAGTCAGACAGTAGGATAATTTCTGATGTTCTCAGTCAGGTTTTTCCATTGGTAAAAACAAGGTTTTGCACACAAAAAATGCCCATTCTTGAGCAGAACTGCCTAATTGTTCAAAACTGTGCACCTTGTGCACCTGTGCATATTGTGCGAATTACCTAAAACTAGAATGATTGCCAGTTTATTTAATGATCTATATTAATTTGCAATTTTCCTAGCAATCAGTCTGTCCTTCTATACCTGGTGGTCATGGTGGTGTGGATGGTGTGTGTTCTTTGCTTCTCAACACTAGAAATATGTTACATGAATTAAAAAGATCTTGGTGGGGGGGAGAGACCTCTTCCTCATACTCTCAGCTGTAGGTGAGGAATTGTAGGAGCAAGGCTTTAACATTCCTCCTCAAAAGTACTTTGTCCTATTGAGACAGCCAAAATCAGCAATCATGAGGAATTTAGCAAATATTATTTTCATCCCTAATCACAAACAAGTGGAAAGTTGTTGTTTAAAGTCGTGTCCGACTCTTTGTGACCCCATGGACCAGAGCACACCAGGCCCTCCTGTCTTCCACTGCCTCCCAGAGTTTGGTCAAATTCATGTTGATAGCTTCAATGACACTGTCCAACCATCTCGTCCTCTGTCGTCCCCTTCTCCTCTTGCCTTCACACTTTCTCAACATCAGGGTCTTTTCCAGGGAGTCTTCTCTTCTCATGAGATGGCCAAAGTACTGGAGCCTCAGCTTCAGGATCTGTCCTTCCAGTGAGCACTCAGGCTTGATTTCCTTCAGAATGGATAGGTTTGATCTCCCTGCAGTCCAGGGGACTCTCAGTCTCCTCCAGCACCACAATTCAGAAGCATCAATTCTTCAGCGGTCAGCCTTCTTTATGGTCCAGCTCTCACTTCCATACATCACTACTGGAAAAGCCATAGCTTTGACTATGCAACTTTTGTTGGCAAGGTGATGTCTCTGCTTTTTAAGATGCTGTCTGGGTTTGTAATCGCTTTCCTCCCAAGAAGCAAGCGTCTTTTAATTTTGTGGATTGCTGCCACCATCTGCAGTGATCAACGGATACTGGGTATCATCAAACATGTGTCTAGAGAATAACATGTCTTGTAAGAGTTATAGAAGACATAGGAGACCTGCGTTCAGATCCTCACTTGGACATAAAATGCATTGGGGGAACTTCAGCCGGTCAACAGGGTTGTGATGAGGATACAGTGGACCCTTGACTTATAGACTTTTTGAGTTACAGACTTCTCTGGCCACAAAATTTAGGTTTGACTTGCAGCCTGAGAATTGACTTACAGACAGAAAAAAAACCAAATTGGAACAAAAACGGCTTGTTACAGGATTAATCGGTTTTCAATGCACTGTAGGTCAATGGAGACTTGACTTACAGACTTTTTGACTTGAGAACCGCCTTCCAGTACGGATTAAATTCTCAAGTCAAGACCCCACTGTATAATGAAGAGGATGAGAGCTCCTGGCCTTTAGTTCACTGAAGGAAATGTGGGATAAAATTTAGAAGGTGTAACCATATTGTCTGTTGCAATCATTACAGGTGAAAATAAAATAAAAATAAAAAGTAAAAAAAAAAATGCAATGGCACCCTAAAGACTGACTTTTTCAAGGTAGTTTTTGTGGAAAAGTCCATTTCAGCTCTTATGTCTGATGAACTGGACTTGTCTACAAAAGCTGACGTTAAAAATATAAAAATTAATCTTTTGGGTGCCACCACATTTTTGTCTTTTTTACTTTTTGTTTTTATTTTGTTTTCACCTATAATGGGATAACATGGTCACCACGACCACTCCCACCACCACCACCAAGACACTTTTATCTGTCACCACAAACTATTTCACACACTATATTTCATTTTTCCAGCTATACATATTATTTGGCACAATGAACATCAACTCTTTAATCTAGAAGAAGAAAATTATTCCTATTTCTCAAACTGGAATTGAAACAGGCAAAAAATTATCAACTATTGAATTTTCAAACAGCAACTAGAAGTTCATTTCCATCTATGGACACCATTGGAAGAAACCACAGGGAACAAGCAAATGCAACCTCCACTGATTTCAGTAGGACGTCCCTGCACCTTAGCTGAAATGGTTTGATCGACTCTGTGTGTGTGTGTGTCAATGTGCAACTTCTAGACTCCAAACTCATAATCATCAGCAATATTTAATGTTCATAAAAGGACAAAACCCAGTTCCAAATAACCAGAATATGCACAACATATGAAATAACAGTTTTCTTTCTTAGTTGAATAGATTTGGCATTCTCTGTCTGTAACACAATATTCTTCTTGAACTCAGGAATACAAGGGTGGGTTATTGATGTTTTTTGTGCTGCTTGATTTACAGGGGGTTGGAATTTAAATAGGTCTGCTATTCAAACTACAAAAAGATCCATTTATTAAAGCCATAAATTCAGACAGACATTAACTTCATTTGCTGA
This sequence comes from Pogona vitticeps, assembly GCF_051106095.1. Classification (NCBI taxonomy): domain Eukaryota; kingdom Metazoa; phylum Chordata; class Lepidosauria; order Squamata; family Agamidae; genus Pogona; species Pogona vitticeps. The sequence goes on from NC_135786.1 coordinate 49,395,413, forward strand.
CATAGATTTATAATGATGAAATTGTCTCAGTAAGCAGGTTTGGAGCTTAAGCTTAGAATATGTGAGAAGAGATTTTCAAAGTCTATCAGAGGCAAGGACTGCTTCTTAATTGATGCCTCCTATAGTGTTGTATGTTCCATGTAGACTGCAGTTCTTTTCTTCAAGCAGCTTAAGTAGATTGGGGGTCAGACTGAAAGAAGAACACTCCATTTTCTGCCCCAAACAGCCCTCTCCAAGATGTTGTTTCACTAAGGGGCAAGATATTATAGGCACTGTGTGGAAAAGCAGCTGGGTGGGGATGGTTTTTGAGGTGCAACAGGCAATCTTTCTGAGGGCTTCTCCTCTCCTCTATATGCTAAGGTATAAGTTTACCATTTTGGTGACACCTAGACCTAACTGATTTTTTTTTAAAAAAAGAGTGAAGGAACTCATTATATGCAGGTGTTGGGGAAAGAGAGAGAAGAAGAAAGAGAAGGAGGGAGGGAAGATGTTTTGGATGAATTTGACTTTTTCAAAAACAGTCTACATTTTCATTTGGTTCATGAAATTTCTAAAAAGCCAAAGTAATTCCTGTTCCCCCTGTTAAAAACAGACATATTTTAGAATACAGTATATGGTAGATCAAATAGAACAAAGTTTGTAATGCTATTAATATTTGTGAGATGAACTGCAAGGTAATAATACTTAATGACCATGTGAGAACTGAGTATTTTGAGGGGAAAAACTAATCAACCTAGCAATGCTAGAAAGAAAAGGAAAATAACACAACTGCTGGGGTACCCATCAACATATACAAAAGAAGCAGCTTAGATCTGGTCCTCCCTCCAACAGAACATGTATACAATATAACCTGTGATACAGAACAGTCTAACTTCCTACCTCTGTTCCAGCTAAATGCAAGGATATGCTTGTGAGGGAGAAGAACCTTCTGTGCTAGACCAAGTGGCTCTTGCAAATTTATTGCACATTTATTAACTTAGCTCTTTCCATAAATAAAATGCTATGGCAAAACAATGAACACAAAACAAGTAAAAAACCAAGTTAATGATTAAAATATATACACTACATTATAATGAATTATTACTCATAAACCCATAGATGGAAAATAGGCTTGCACTGGAAGAGAATTTTCTCTCTATTCAAAGTACATGCATCCTTTCATGTGGTTCCAGCATAATTTAGAAGCAACTAATTATAAGTGATGTGTATCCATAACTAGTTACATTTGGGTTATAAGTAACACAATAGTTACAAATTTGTTTTTAGGAGTAATGGGTCAATCCTAAATTACCAGGACATAACACATTAACACCTAGTTACTTTCAAATATTACTTCTGAACAACACGTTAAGGCATCTTCAGAGAAAATTTGTCAAACATTTTTCAGTTTATCTGCCATTCTCTTATCAGTCCTAAATAGAGATGGGCATAAACTGCTTCTTTGGCAGCTTGTCCCAGTTTGTTTACCACTGCAACAGGTGTTTGGTGGTTCATGCCCATCTCTAGTTCTAAAACATTTCCAAGGTGCAATACCAGGATTGGCCACTAGGCATTTTACTATACAGTATTTCTCTGATCTGTTGATAATAATAATGCGACACATTAATCATGTGCAATGCAAGGAATTACTTCTGCATGTGGAACAATCCAACAATGAATATAACAACATCTTCCTTTTCAAACATCATGTTCTGGCTCAGGTTCCTAGCTTTGGGGGAGGGTGGGTCTCAGCTGTGCCAATCTTTGAACTGCTCATTGCAGTGGCTAATAAGGTCACAAACTAAGAAATATCAGCACTGAATTGTAAGAAGTATAATTACTACCCCAGGTGTTTTGCAGTAATGTATGAAACATATTCACACCACCTTGGTCTTGGTGGCCCCATCGGCACTTCTCATTTACACCTTCTGAAAATCCCATTTCCTTTGTTCCTGCATTCGCAAAAGGCTCACAGGAATGGTTCATTTATGAAAAACAGCAAGAAAACCACCACATATATCACCTACTCCCCCTCATCTTTATCGAGCTCCTTACAATGAAGTATGACTAATAGCTCAAGTTGCCTCTATTCACTGTTAGTCATCTAAACCAAAGTCTAATTGAAGACCGCTTTCAAAATAAAGACAACATGCATCTACGATATGGAGGGGGGAATGCCATTTGCATCATAAAGGAATAGGAAGTTTGTTATTTGTAAAACCAAAATTAATATTTGAAGTACTAACCTAGGACTGCCTTGATCAGCTACTGTGTCTCAGTGTGGGGGAAATGCCTTGACATCACCCCTTTTTTCTTTTTCCCCCCTTTTCTTTTCTTTTCTTTTAGTTACGTTTTTTCTAAACTGTAAGATTTTTACCAGAGACCTGTGCATACTCCCAGTGAACTCCCATGGCTAAGTGGGGATTCAAACCTTGGTCTCCTTTACTCATAATTCTATCCACTATACACTACAGTGATGTTCATAATCCATTTGCATATGCATCAAAATTAAGGCACTCAATGTTTATTCATCTTTCCGATGAAAAAGAGTCCACGTAGAGCTAATATAGCATTTTCTTGCTAGCCATGTCTTCTGGACCTCAAATCTTGGGAATATGGAAGTGGGAGTGAAGCTTGGAAATGGGGGAGGGGTGCCTCTCCAAGCACAGAACAGGAACTGGGAAAACTTGCTGAATAAGAGATTTCATTTTCACCAGCTGCTCTCCAATATAAAATCATGCGTTTTCAAGACTGATTTTTTATGCTTGCATTGGTGCCCACCTCTCAAGTCAATCTCACAGAGAAACCAAATCCTTGCATCTGACAGTGACAGTTGTTCCGAATGGCCCCTATTACTTCACTGCATTGTAATCAATCACCATCAACCTCTTCTGTTTTACATTTACTGACATATAATAGGAATAGGTGCATGCTGTCAAGCCAATTCCAATTTATGGTAACTATTTCTAGATAGAGAACACTCGGAAGTAGTTTACAATTGCCTTCTTCTGGAGGTGCCCTGGGACTGCACAGCTTGCCCATGACTACAGAGGCTGGCTCTTCTCCCAGAAGGCACAATGGGAAATTTAATTCCCAATCTCTGGCTACACAGCCAGATACATAAACCACTGAGAAATCCATCCAGTTTTACAGAGATATAAGGCTGCCTAAAAGATAAACAAGTGGACCCTAGATCAAATCAAGTCTGAATTATCTCTGGAAGCAAAAACATTGAAACCGAGTCTGCCTTACTTTGGGCACATCATGAGAAGACAGGATTCTCTGGAAAAGACAATAATGCTAGGAAAGAAGATGACCAAATACAAGATGGACTGATTCCCTAAAAGAAGCCACAGGCCTTAAGTTGAGAGCTGTGCAGGGCAACTGAGGACAGGACATTTTGCAGATTGCTCATTCATATGGTCACTGTAAGTCAGGATGACTTAACAGCACATAACAACAACAACAAAAACACCTTTAATTCAGCAGGACATACATTTGGCTAAGGAGGTCAAAGAGCCATATGGAGACAAATACATGCAGAATAAATTCCTTCTCAATATCTGAAACCTCTTTCCTGAGATTTAAAATTCATAGCAACTATAAACCCACCAACAATAACAATAATAACTTATACTCGGCTCTTCACTCCTTTTTCTCCCTTCCTCAAATGTACCCTTTCCTAGAACAGCATCTAGCTAAGCTACCCATAAGCCTCAAGGAAATAACAGGACTTAATGTTGTAGAGCAGAAAGGAAGCACAGACTCAACTCCTTGTCAAAGCAGAAGTCCCCCCTTTTGGGAGCGTGGTTTCCATAATTCCCCAGCCAACATTCATCACTGTGGGTTAGTAGCTTTCTATGCACTGTTTGCATAGAAACAGTGCCAGTGCCTCTGCAAAACAAATTCCAGCTGTTTGCACGCAGGATTATATTTTCTCAAAATTGGAACTTTTACCCTATGAAACTGATGATTTCACACATTGGCTCATGACTTGGATGGAAAGCCTTGTTTCTCATGAACAACAAACAGGTCAAAGCACTTACTGGACTTTTTTTTTTTTTTTGCCTTATATCTCCAGTTGCATAAAGGCCAAAGATATTCTCTCTTTATTTTAAATAGAAGCTTGGAATCCAGACCATAGAACGGTCTGAATGGGCACTTCTAAAACCAATAGCAAACACAGCTGAAAAAGGTATGGAGGCAACCGTAAGCATCTGGGAGCTGACGTACAAAATACTAGAAGGGACAAAGGTTCCTCAGCCCTCCTTGAAACAATGCTGTTCCTGGTACAGACTCAGCAACTGCAGTTAATGGAAGGATTATGGCTCAGCAGCAAAGAACGTACGTGCTTTGTGTAAAGACATATCAAATACTAAGAACCTTAAAGTGGAGAAGAAAAATGCATCAACGAATTTGTAGCTCAAAGACATCTCAGCATACCCACAACCAGAACAATTTATTCAGTTAGGGAAGGCAATTTTAAAGGGAGGGGAATCTAGTATTGCCCTTTATAGACTCCATTGCACTACTGCTTTTTTTTAAAAAGAGTTCATCAGATCAAATAACCAATAGATACTGTGCCCTGCTCTAATCAGTTCATGCAAGATCTTACATAGTAGCACTCTACCTCATCCAACCTATGTTAGACTTAATTTCCCTGAATACAGAATCCCATAAAAGTACAGATTACAATCACACAGATTACAATCAAACAGACATAGCAAAGTCATTCCAATCCAGTCCCATGGCTCTCTGTCTCACAACTCATTTCAATTCTGTTCAGTCACAGAAGAGTTTTCTGGTGAAATAGTTGAATTTAAAAAAAATGTTATGGAAAATTTTCTGGGAATATTTTGAATATTTAAATTCAACTGAATCGGATTTGTCCTAGCAAAATACAACGTCCTTTTAAAAAGTATTCCAGATTTCAAACTTTTTTTTGTTTTTCAACAGTCATCTGAACTGAACTGATTTCAGAAGTAGTCAAGTAAGACAACAATAAATAAATATAATGCCTGTAATGTAGTTTAAACCCTATATTCAAAACAGCAAATACAAGACTTTACTTGGATTTTTAAAAATGTAATGTTAACATTTAAAGACATGAGAGTTTAAAATATATACCTTCTTGCATTGTATAGTTTTTTTAAATGAAGACACTAAAATCTATTCACACTTTTTAGACCAAAGAGCTATATATTCATTATGTACCGTACATACGTTTGCATACATCCTAGATACAACTAGCTGGAAGAGGGTAATTAGCACTTTGAAGCTGTGATGAATATTTCCACCATCATTTAAACTGTGACTTCATTTTCTGAAACTATGCATTTTTAAAATGGAAACTTGACTGAGTTCCACTATTATGACAAAGCAAACGCAGAAGCAGACTATTCCATTCTTCAACAAAACTTCATGGTGTTTCAAAATTCCTTTAAATGCCCCAGTTAGGCAGCAACAAGAGGTTACAATAAATAAAAACAAGATTACTATAAACAGAACACAAAAAGAGCTTTGTGCAATAATTGGGTGTAAGGATGCTTTAATGATGAACAAATAAAACAAAAGTAAAATAAAAAGTTCTATTCGCATTTTTAGGAAGGATTGAGATATTCAGTGGATTTTTTTCTTTTTAAACCAAAATATTCAGGGGAAATATTAATAGAAATAATACCACACTAAAAAAATGAAGGTGGGGGTGAATCTATAAGGATTCATATTTTAAACATGAGCACTGGAGCTCTAATGAGGCATTGCCAGTTCCTTCATTACCCAAGAATGCAAATCATCCAAGAATTGAATTGTTTTTCTTTTCCATTGTCAGATATATATATGGCCCAATGCCTTTCTTCCCTGCATGGTCCTAGAGGATCTTGAATTCAAATATGTGCACTCAAAGTCTCTATGGACTAGGAGCCACTCAGTAAATCAAAGGGAGATTCAAGGACAAGCACATAAGAGAGGCAAAGGGACACAGATGGATTAATACTGTTTATTGCACTAAGGTTCAGTGTAATACTAACAACTGCAAAAGCCAAAACAAAAGTAAAAATGGGAGAACTGGTGCAAAAAGAAAAACAAACACAGGTCATGTTGTTTTTCAATATCCTCTAGCAATACCAAAGCCAGAGTTGCAGAAGTAAGTTACTAGATTCTGTTGAGATGAGATCAGAGTTCACATTCGAGTTATATCACTACTTCCTTCTAGAGGGTGATACCAGAGAAGACATAGACGGATCAAGCCATTCAACTAGATCCTCATTCTTCAATAGCAATTCAAATCAAAGTATCTGTTCAAACCCACTTAACATCTCTGACGCCAAGAGTTGAAGGATCAAATAAATACACCAGCCTACCTTTGCCACCTTTCACACAGGAGCCATTCCCCGTTCTTATTTTCCCTTCAGGGCTAGAAAACGTCCCCCATGTGAGACAATTAATATTTTAATCATGACTGCAAAGGAAACATCCAAGCAGATCAGCTGTGTGCCAAATCCTATCCCCCTCACTATTTCCGAGGAAGCACACCTCCGGCTTTCAGCTGCTAAGAAAACGGAAGAGATCTTTTCCAAGGTCAAATAGAGATGTAATTTCACTGCTGTAGAAGAAGAAGAAAACACTCCATGCTCCTTGTCCCTCTTTCACTGTGGGTCACATAGAAACTCATCCTCTGAAGCCCACAAAGCCTGCATGTCCCACAGCAAATAGGAGAATGCACGAGGCCACATAAGAAACACCACCCCACACTCTCCTTGTTTATTCCTCCTCCCTCCTCTCTCTATGGATTGCCCTCGTGAATAATGCAGAAGCTGTCGTCCAAGACACTACCCACTCTATGCTTCTCTCAGAGTCAGCTGAAAACAGGCTCAACGTGCCATCCAGGGCCAGTCCCCATGCTCAGCCCAGTGCAAGCCAGAGACGCTTGTATGACAGCCTTTTCTCTCTTGTTCCAAATGAAGCTGTCTCCTTTCGTACCAGTCTGGATTATGAAACTAAGCAGTTGTACAGGACAGACAGCATGGCGTTGTACAAGATAAACCAAGGGGAAAGGTCCACTTCTCAAAATCCCTCAGGCATTTTTAAGAAGCAAGCAGCATTGTACAAGCAAACAAGAACTTTTGGTCCTCACCAGATATGGTGATGTCACTCTCCTGGAAACTCTTAACAGAAAGTCAAGTTTACCTCTTGCCCAAGCTTCAACATCTACAAACGGTGTTTGTCTTTGTCTCCCTCCTTCCCCTGGCCAGGCTAGGAAATCTGGACTTGTTTTCCTAGGGTCCTCTCGTTTGCCCAACAAGAGGACCCTGCCTTGGGCCTGCTCCCATTCCATCCTGACCTCTACCACTTAATGGACTGGAGCTTCTGCTTCTTTGTGGATCTGGTTTTGTAAGAAAAAGGGAGCGCTAGTCATTGGTTCATTCTACAGAGGCTGATCATGCACTGGGGAGTCAGCAACAGAAGCAAGCAAACATAGCTCCAAAACTCGATGGCCCGTTGTCTGCCATCCTATGTCCCTGACTGATTTTAGGGGGGGGGGAGTAGGGTTTTGTTTGTTTTCTTTTAATATATTTTATATGTTTTTAATATTTTATTTGTATGTTTTATAATATTTTGTATGCGGCCCAGAGTAACGCCATGCTCACTAAATGGCTGGGATATAAGTAAGTAAGTAAGTAAGTAAGTAAGTAAGTAAGTAAGTAAGTAAGTAAGTAAGTAAGTAAGTAAGTAAGTAAGCAAGCAAGCAAGCAAGTAAGCAAGTAAGCAAGTAAGCAAGTAAGTAAAAACTCAGGTGAAGGTTCAAGTCAGGCCTGAGCATGCAGCTGAATTGTTAAGAATGGTGGTACATAAGCTCCTTGGACAGGTATAGCTCATAACTTTGTAGATAAGATGCATAAGCTCCCAGTTCTGATATGAGTAAAATGCCCTAAAAAGGGCTAAAAAGGAAGCAGAGTAATGCCACACTTTCCTTTCACTGCTGGAGCTGCCATAGCAGTTCATAAGGTTGCCCAATTTTGTACAGATCTATATAAGCTGAGCGTACTGAAAACATTTACCATAGAATAGTAGCCACAAAAATCCCAAAGTGCCCATAGTTTTGAGGCTGATGTGTTTTTGTAACTTGACAATCCCAGTGTTTGCTATGGCAGGAGACTGAGAAGGCAGAGATCGTCCTAGTCTCCATTACTAGAAGCTTATGAAGTATTAGGAATAGTATGTATGGACATTCAAATGAAAATCAGGCAAAGAAAGAGAGATTTGTCATGTTCCTTTCTAGAGTGGAAGAGTTCCAGTCAGCTTTTATAGGGTTAGTTTTTACTGGAAGAGAAGACATACTGAAGGCTTACAGTTTATATCCTTATTGTATGCTTGTTTACAAACAGAAATAATCTGCAAGCAATTTTGGGTACAGAAACAAGCAATGTCCCTCATAGTTAAATAAGATTCATAAATAGTTTTGTTAGCATACCAAATCAAAACTACTGTCATCAGAACTGTTGGTGCAATCCAAAACTATTTTTCTAGTCCCAGGATGAAGCTGCCTTATATGACGTGAGGTCTTCAGTCCATCTAGCTTGGTATTATCACCTCTGACTGGTAGCCGCATTCCAGAATTTCAGGCAGGATCTTTTCTTAGTCCTACTTAGAGATGCCAGGGACTTCAACTGGGGCTGTTCATCTGCTCTATCACTAGTCCCCCCCATCACAGCATTGACCTAGTGAATCTCAGGCAACCAAAATGCAAAGTCAGAATGTCTGTAACATTATGGTGGCTCTTTAATCCCAATACATAGTATGGAAAGTATTGACTGTGTAGAGACCATTGCTTAAGTATCCCGTGTGGTTTAAAAGGATAAGTGTAAGTCCTCACGTTTTTAATTTTTCACTTAACAACACAGTCCTACTGTATATTTTTAAACTCAGGAGCCAGCTCCCCAAATTCAATAGGACTTGCCTCCAAAATAAGCATGTATACCCTTGCACCTTACAGCCTAAATTTTGTAAACCAGCTGCAGACACCATGGTATTTCAAAAGATGGTTGTTGTGGGTTTTTTGGGCTCTTTGGCCGCATTCTGAAGGTTGTTCTTCCTAATGTTTCACCAGTCTCTGTGGCCGGCATCTTCAGAGGACAGGAGTCAGAACCCTTTCTGAGCTCAGAGTGCTGACTCCTGTCCTCTGAAGATGCTGGCCACAGAGATTGGAGAAACGTTAGGAAGAACGACCTTCAGAAAACATGACCAAAGAGCCCAAAAAACCTTCAACAACCATCAGATCCAGGTCGTGAAAGCCTTCAAGAATACATTTCAAAAGAGTCTGAACATCATCACAGCCACATATGAGGAGTCTCACTAGCTCGCTTGCACTGCCTCTCTGCATTGTAGCAGTTCTGCTGAATCACATACTGCACTGCTGGCAGTGTTGACAGGGAAATGTTAAGAGGTTTGCAGTACTCTAGACCTAGAACATTGTTCACTCAAGCTAGCTAAGTGCTTAACTCATACAGCATTGCACAGCTGTGAAGGCACCAAGAGATAATGCAAAGACAATTAGAGCTTGAGTACATGTAGCTCCACCTCACCTTTTCAAGTAGTAACATTCTGGGACTTGATCCAAGATCATGTACCAGGACACTGACAGTACATTGATGGTAAAATCCATCAACCCTGACTCAGAATGGACTGGGTCTTCTTGCGTTTTTATTTTAGAATACTTGGGGGATGCATCAGTTCCCCCCAAGAATGTTCTAGAGCACAAGATGAAGCCAACCAGGCAGAGCTCATTCAAAACTGACATTGTCTTCATCTACCAGTTTCTCTGTTCCCTTGCCCTCTTCCCAAACTGACACGTCATGAGAAGGGAGGATAGGAAGAAACCTCTCCTAAGAGGAGAGGGTGCTCCCTACATTTCCAGCTTTCAGCTCAAGGACTTTCTGTGCATATGCAGACAATTTATTTTGTAGAGCTGCTGTTTGAAAAATATCACTCAGCTGGGACAATAAGTCAAGAGGAACTTTGAAAAGAAAAGCCCTTCATTTTCCAGACTTTATGTCAACAGGAGTAGCGCAGAGGCAGTCATCTGCCCTTGGGCAGATTCCGCTACCTGAATAGCCCCTTCCTGACTAATGAATTAAATCAGATACCGTGGTACCTCACTAGACGATGACCCTGCTGTACAACGAATCCGCAGGACAGTGACTTTTTGCGATCACTATAGTGATTGCAAAACGATGTTTCCTATGGGGGATTTTCTTTTGACGATGATTAGGTCCGTGCTTTGAGAACTGTTTGTTCGCAAGATGATGATATTTTCCAGCTCCGCAAAATGGCTGCACTGTGTTTTCCGGACCCATGCTTCACAGGGCAGCCATTTTAACAGCTGATTAGCGCTTGGAAAATGGCTTCCCCTATGGGCGATCTTCGCTGTACGATGAAGTAATTTCCCCATTAGAACGCATTAAATGGGTTTCAATGCATTCCAATGGGGGAAACTGTTTTCGCTGGACGATGTCTTCACTTAACAGCGATTTCAGGGGAACAGATTATCATCGTGGTGCGGGGCACCACTGTATAGGTTAAAGGAGAGTAAGGTTTAGACCTAATTGATGAATTGAAGATCAGTACATCACTGGGTCCCGATGGCATCCACCCAAGGGTTATTAAGGAACTGAGGAATGAACCCACTGACCTTTTAACTAAAATATTCAACTTGTCCCTTAAAGTGGCCACAGTGCCAGAGGAATGGAGGATATCACATGTCACACCGATCTTTAAAAAGGGAAGGAGGGTTGACCCAGGAAACTAAAGGCTGGCTAGCCTAACATCTGTTCCAGGGAAGATGGTGGAAAGACTCATCCAAGATAAAATCTTAAAACACACAGAAGAACAAGCCTTGATGAGGGAAAATCAGCATGGCTTCTGTAAGGCTACTCTTGCCTCACAAACCTTTTAGAATTCTTTGAATAGGTCAACAGGCATGTATATGCAGGTGAACCACTGAATATCGTCTATCTGGGTTTTCAGAAGGCATTTGACACTGTCCCACACCAAAGGCTACTGAGAAAAGTTTTTTAAATCCTGAATTCTTTCCATTATGAATAGGAACAAACTTGACAATTTTGGTAAATTTTTTACTGAAAATAAATTCCCAGTCATCTGCACTGGCCAAACATAGTGCCACCTACAGGCCCTCTGAAGAAGAGAATTACAGGTGTGGCTGTGTCTTCCTCTGCATTGTTTACTGAAGTCTGCCACCTACTGACTGAAGGCTATAGAGAGATTTTAATTATTTGAAATTAATTACAGTGGTGCCTCACATTATGATGTTAATTCGTTCCAGCAAAATCGCTGTAGAACAAAAACGTCGTAATGCGAAAATAAAAAACCCATTGAAAAGCATTAAAAGCTGTTTAATGTATTCCAATGGGCTAAAAACTCACCGTCCAGAGAAGGTCCTCCATAGGGCAGCCATTTTCGGTGGCTGTCTTGCAAGGAATCCATCCCAGAAAACAGCGTGGAGCCATTTTATTTACCTGGCGGCCATTTTGAAACTGCCGATCAGCTGTAGGAAAATTGTCATTTTGTGAAGAATCGGTTCCCAAAGCAGAGAACCGATCATCACAAAATGAAAAAAGCCTATTCAGGCGATCATTTTGTGATCGCAAAAGTGATCACAAAAACATCGTAATGCGGTTTTGTCGTAATGCGGACAATCGTAAAGAGGAGCACGACTGTAGTCTGTTCTAGAAAAGAAATGATGACAAGATAGGCTCTTAGTGTTGCTATAGTATTCATGTCACTTTTTAGCATCTACAGTATGTCTAGGTTTTATTGTCTTTGGAGAAATACAGATGCACACAGAAATACAGATGCACCATATTAGGGTCACTATAAGTAGCTTCTGAATTGATGGCACAGAACTGATTAATGACACAATAACATAAACCCCTGGTTACCTAAAACCTTTCAAAAGACATTTATCTTACTGTCAGCAATAATGATCACAAGGAAGGAGTAAATGAATATCTTCTTGTGTCACGTATTAGCAGTGTACTGATTTAGAGAAACTGAGTATGTTCTAATCTTCTTTGTCCAAAAAAGTTGACAGTGGTTGAGGCAAGGTTTACCCCAACATTACAAACTCCTTACATCTGGGAAAGCCCGCCACATAGAGAATTATGACAATAGACTAAAAGGGACCATTCAAAGGGAAATGGCTGACAATCTTAATAAAGCATATTGGGTTAATTAAGAAAATTAATCAACCTTGGAAACCAGCCAAATTTTTTTTACCTGTTCAAATTAAAGATGCTGGGTTAAGACTTAAAGAACAAAGTCCTTTGATCTAGAAACATCAGGGACAGATTAGTGAAGAGGTTTTCCTTCAATTCAACTGTAGAATAGTTTGAAGTTACACTGATCATGTAACCAGAGTTTTGATATGTTACTTTCTAAATTATGATTCCCAGAATCCCCAGCCAACATGGCCAATGTTTCCAAACTCTGCATATAACTGATCTATTTCAGAGAATTTGTGGTCTCTTCTTTCTTGAATTTTAACTCTGAAATCCATCTAAGCATGTTATATGTTTTATTATACCGGAGTGGAAAAAGATACAAGATACAGTGGGCCTTCTTTTTACCCTTTTGATGTGCAGTGATACAGGAGTTCACAGTTTTTGGACAACCTACACAGCTCAATCAAAATGTGTGATTACCAGAATTCTGCCCATCTCTTTGTCCCTGACATCACCCTGCTTCTGTGTACAAAGTCAAGGACAATTCCCATAGGTCCAGTACTATTCTAAGCATTTCAGCAGACTTGGGCTGTAATGATAAATTCCAACCTTTTCCTCCAGAGCCAAAGGAGAAGGCTGCATCTTGCTTTGGAGGTGGGTGCAGTTGCTTGGAGGTCATTAGCAATGCAGGGACAAATGACAACACCAAATGTACTATGCAGTTCAGTCCTGAGCAGGGTGCAAGCATTTTTATAGATTTACATTGCACTGCAAACACAACTTTCACATCCTGTCTAGTTTGGAGCGGCAAATGACAGTTGGGGCTCTTCCTAGAATTTGTATAAAAAGGTGATGGAACACACCTTTCATGGTGAGCATGGCAAGCAGAATGATGGATCCCTGGCAAAGAGTTTTGCTGGTGAGTCTGCAATTCTGCAAGGCAACTGGCTAGGCTGTTACTATATAATTATAAGATAGTTAAAAACAAAAATAGCCACCTGGGTAGTAGCAACAAAAAGGTTACAAATCTGTTTTTCTAGTATTGTTGCAGCATATGACTGTCACCAGCCAATGCACACCAAAGTAGTTTGACAATCCAGCAAAGTTACTCTGGCAAACAAGCAAAATAAAATTTATCCAGTATTTTTATATTGAAAGAAAGGTGAATAATTACTAAAATAACTAAGGTACAACTACATGGTGGTGGAGAAAATCCAGACTGCAATGTAAGCATATTCTCCAATAAGGAAATTCAGGACCAAAAGGTTACAACAGGGTCAATGCAGACAATGAGGACCTGTCATTTCTCATCTGTATCTATGGAAACCAGCAAGAGGCTAGAAACAGAGCTGACAAAATTATTGATTGTGCAAAATTACATTCAGCCACGTGGGACACTTAAACCTAGGAGCATAGGTGCTCAATACAAACTAGGTAGAAGTGAATCATTTTAAATGTTTCCTATTTGTAAAGTTTAGATTACCATACAGCTCAAAGCACAGTTAACATTTTAGCAAGTACTGTATTAACACAGGGCATTTTTTTTAAGCAAAATAAAGGAAAGATGAACAAAGAAGGACATATAACGGTAACCAAGACACATTAGAATCTTATATGCTTCCTCTAAATTAGATCAAAACAGCTAAGAGGGAGAAAGGAAAATTATTCTTTCAGCCACAATAATTACAGCTATATCACCCTGCATCCTGGTATCAATGATGGGGGAGGGCCAAAACAAAACATGTGGAGCAATGGAGAACTAACAAGTGTAATGTGGATCATTTCTGGATAGTCTCATTATATGGTTTAGTTAGAAGATAGTACTGGACAAAAAATTTAATTGGATGGAGTCAAGAGTTGCTTGTTACTTCTCTGTTTTCAAATGTGAGACATAAAAAAGTTATCTCTTTTCTCTATTAGTCTTCTAAAGTGGATCACAACTGCTGAAACAAATTTCTATGAAGTGGCGGAGAAGACCATCACTACCCTTTTGTTGGTATTTATTTATTTATTTATTTATTTATTTATTTGATTTATATCCCACCCATCTGGTCTGGTGGGATATAAATAAGGTGTATACGATAAAACATAAGGATTGTTAATCCTTGTACAGAAAGCTACTCTGAAAGTCCAGCTATAGTGAACTAGAATAGAAGTGGAGTAGTAAGACTTCTGGAGTTTCGTGATTTTTTTTAAATCCCTCTCTAGCCTAGACACTTCACATAGTTTCAAACTGTCAGCACTCTGAAACATTCTACAGAGTTTTATATGTTTAACAAATTGCCATAAATCCAAAATGCACATATAAAATATTTTAGTGACACAGCAAGGCACAAGACAAAGTGAATGATAAGCGAATATTCAGAGTTAGACTCCTGAGGGAATATGAATATATAATATTATAGAAGTATTATGGTAATATTATTTTTAAAAACCCTTTAAAATGGAAATAGTATAAATTGAAACAGAAGGCACAGCTCAATCCTATGCTCATTTACTGAGAAAGGAAGTACAGTAGAGTCTGCTTAGCACAGCCTGAAATACGAGCACAGGCTTCCCAAGACAGTATGGGACAGGCATGAAAAAAAGCCTGCAGCAAGATGATCCCAGCCGCAAAAGCTAGGATACAAATAATCATTGTTTCAGTAACCAGTGCTGACAAGGCTGTGAAGGAAAGCAAAAAAGGGCTCAAGCACCAGAAAGTATAGCCGCTAGCACTATAGTTGCAATCTATTTGTAGGATTGCTTCCACTGCCTCAGCCTCCACTGACAATAGCTTTACTTCAAGTTATTTTCGGGAAAAATGCAGACAATTGTTATGAACAACTAGAAATGTTTTTGGCCTATGGAGTCCGGTGTTAACAGCAACTTTGGTATTACCACAGACCTAGGTTAAGGAGAGGGCCTGCCCTACCATAAGACAGAGTGGAGCCTTTGCCTCAGGAAAAAGACAACAGGTGCTATGGAGAGGATAGCAGTGGCTGTTACCTTCCATTCAAGGACAGAGCTCTATGTTTCACACAGCCTCCTAGTACTTGCAAAGCCAGTCTACCATCCTTCGGTCAGTTGAAATGCATTGCCACGTCTCCAATACTGAAGTCAGATTCTATTCTCAGTCCAACCAGCTTCTTTAGATAAAATGTGAAGGGTGCCCTTCATCTAAGGCAGCAGTATGCTTTGGCCCAACCCCTGGCTAAACAGTGCAGTGATCTCCATCTACACAGATATGAAGTACTCACACAGTGTGGTGGGGTGAAGACGAAGACGCCTTCCCTGTTAAACAATTAAAAATTTATACTACCCTCAATGGTGCCTGCTGCCAACTGAGGTTGCTGAGATTAACAGAGTTATAATCAAGAAGTCCAGAAATTATAAATTAGTGATCTCCAAAAGGTTTTGCACCTGAGTACAGTGATGCCTCGACTTACAACCATAATCCGTTCCAGAAGATGGACGTAACTGAAATGGTTGTAAGTCAAAGCACCATTTCCCATTGAAATGCACTGAAATGCAATTAATCCGTTCCAGCCAAAGAAAAAAATCACAAAAAAAATCACTGTAAGACTAATTGGAAACATGATTAATCCCTTTTGACCTAAGAGGGGGGGAAAGAAAGAAAAGCAATCAAGCATGCAAGACCCATTGGAAATGCACAGAATACAAATGGAGCAGATCGGAAATGCAAAGAGAACAAAGGGGGCAGGTTGGAAGTGCAAAGAAAACAAAGGAAAAAGCAAGAGAAGCATGCAGGACCCATCAGAAATGGGGGGAAAACCCAAAGCAACCAAACCCCCCAAGACCCATCAGAAATGGGGGAAAAAACCCCAAAGCATACAAACCCCCAAGACACATCAGAAATGGGAAAAAACACTCCAAAAAGCAACAAAAAAGCCCAAGACCCATCAGAAATGGGAGAAAAAAAAAAACCCAAGACCCATCACAACACAGAAACATTACCCCCCCCCCCCCAGATCAAAACCATGCTGCAAAAACAGCCAGAACAGTTTTTGAAAAGCAGAAACCAGCACTTATCTTACCAGGCAGCCCGAACCCTCCCTGCAAACACACATACATGCTCTCAGAAGCAGAAGCGAGGCAGTACCAAGCCTCCTATAACTGATGGGGTGAAAGAGACCTTATGGATCACTGAGCCCAACCCCATTGATGGTATTGCCTAAGGTCAATCGGAGTTGCAATCCAACAATATTTGAAAAGCCACATGTTCTCCATCCCTCTTTGCACTAACTGAAACTTGTAGAATGGGACTAAAAGCAAAGAAACACATTCTCAATTGCCACTTTGATGGAGCTAGAAAACACAGCCAGAAAGACTGGTATGGAGAACTAAATCCTACATTAAAAAGCCAAAAGACTCAAGTGATGCAGAAGCATACTAAGAGCAGAAGAGATTAGACACTATCAGAGCTAACAAGCAGATGTCTTAAATGTGAAAGATCCCAGTAATCACTTATAAATCTAGAGAAAGCGCCTTTATCTTCTTGATTCAGCTGGACGCTACATCCTAATCCCAGTAAATTTGAAATTTTAAGTCTGATATTTCAGGATTTAGAGTAACAGTATCTCTTGTTGGTGTGAACTGGAAACCTAGACTTCAGTCCTGTGCACATTTACCTAGGGAAAAGCCCCCATATCAGAACAGTGTTCTATACTGCTGAGTAAACATGTGTTACTAAATGATTCTTCTACTATGGGCATACCTACTCCACATAATCATAGCAGTTTGATTCCACTGTAATTGCCATGACTTCCTCTTATGGAACTACAGGATCTGCAGATTGGTGGAATTTCTGCCATTGTTTAGGACAGTACACTAGAGCAGTGGTCCCCAACCTTTGGCCTCCAGATGTTCTTGGACTTCAATTCCCAGAAATCCTGGCCACCAGCAGTGGTGGTGAAGGTTTCTGGGAGTTATAGTTCAAGAACATCTGGAGTCCCAAGGTTGGGGACCACTGCACTAGAGGACTGCGGAAGAAAATTCTAAGTGCCTTAACAAACCATCAAATTACTACCTAATGAAAAACATCTAGGTGTAAGACATCTAAAGACACACCTGGCAAAAGTTTCTACAAGCACAACAATACTTTCTTAGCTACTATGCTTCTTGGACTGCTGTACCACTGCTTTAGTAGCTGATATGGATGACACAGGAGGATCCTTGCCAAAGAAGATGAGGACAGTGAGCAGATTCAGACATCCTTTGGGCAGCGACAGCACCTTACTGGCTGGTCCTTCCCTTCTGGAAGCACCACTGGGTTGCTTATGACACAAACAAAGGGGACAATTAACAGATATGTACTCCTATTTCTTCATGTGAAATATGTTCTATTATAATAACTTGTATCTCTTTCCACACAGGAGTACTATATCTAGAAATCTGAAGAGGTGCCACTGACTACTTTCTGCCTCCTTTTGAGTTTGGTGCATGCATCAGAAATTGAAACTCTGGCCTCAGGAAATCACAGAAGGGTGATGGTGATCCATATCCAGCACCCCTCATACTGCACTCCAGTCCTGAATTAGGAACAAATTCCTCCTATCTCTATGGAAAAGCTCTGGCTAGGAAAACTGTAACATACTTTCTATTCTTGCAATGCAACTTAGATGAGATGATTCAGGGATGACTTGTCACCCACTAAAAAGGAATATATAATAACAAACGTGCCATCAAATGGATACCAACTTACAGTGACCCTTTCCAGAGCCTCCTAGGTACAAAGTACTTAGAAGTATTTACCAGTCCCTTCTTTTGGGGGTGCTCTAGAACTGTGCAGTCTGCTGAAGGCTACACAGGATGGCTCTTTCTTGTGGAAGAAATGATGGGAATCACACTTCCAACTTCTGGTTCCACAGCCAGATACCAACTCTCCGAGCAATCCGGCCAGCTAAAGAGGAGTATGGCTATTATTTAACATTAGCTAGTCCCAGACTGGCTTTACCTCATCAGTTCATTTACATGAAGCATCTTCAGATGCATCTCTATAAACCTTTTTTGCCAATTAATTTTATCCCAACATTTCAAAGATGGCACCAGCTGTTGATGCAGATTACTTTGTCATCTGTGCACTCATAATCCGGCAATTGAGAGTTACAGCTTTCATGGAACATTCAGGTCAATTAAGTGCACTTTCCAGGAAATGCTTCTTTATAAGAAGCTGCTCAGGGAAAGTTCAACACACACACACACACACACACACACACACACACACACACACCCCTCACTATCCAACTCTTAATCAGCATGACTAAGAACATTAAAAAACCTTCCTTGTATAGACTGCAATTCTGTCTTAGCTATATTTACAGTTTGAAAGACTAGCTTTTATTAAAAAGATGTATTTCAAAATTATGATGCTCCATGATGAACAATTGCTCTGTAGCAGTAGGTGGCAGAATGCAGAGAGAATGTCAGGACACACTGTTGGTGGTAGCATCTGTACTGAAAGGCTTTTTTAAAAAATGTCACAAAGGAGAGTTAAAGAAGCTACCACTGCCACCATCACTGGAAAACAACTTTCAAAATTTGCATCAACTTGTATGTCTCTCCCTTAAATTGCCTCCTTGATTTTAGGCCTTCATTTATGCTGCCCTCCACCAATTTCAAGCCAACTGTTCTTTGCAATGTTTCATTTAGTCCTAAAATAATTTTATCTCCGAATCTAAATCCTACGTATCACTGCATCCCAGAGATGCAGATTTTCATTTGACTGTTCCTTGCACACAAGGATGAGAAATTGCAACATTAATCTCTTCATCTTTTTTGACACTCTTGGCAGAGTGCTTGCATTGGAAAAAATATTTTTAAAGCAAATTTTGCACAAATTTACACATCTTGGTGTGAAGTTGCATAAATTGTCCTGAACAAGGCTGTTGCTGGTTTATTTGACATTTTGAAAAATGAGATGGGTTGCTTCTTAATTAACTACTCCTTTTTTACTTGCTATATCAGGCCTTTTAGTAGACCTGGGGATGAATATAAAAATGCATCAGGATACTCAACGAATATCCCTGATTCGTTAGATATTCATTGCTTTGTATTCTTGTAGTCCAAAGATCCTGAAAAATCTGAATAGGAAGCAATGACTATAACCCTTTTATATTCATCCCTTTGTATCCCTATCTACTTATGACCCTGTGGATCAGCTGTTCCTCAGGGGCATAAGCAGAAAGGGATTTTCCCTTCGGGTGGCTTGCTAAAGACTGCCCAAAGGGAATCCCACCCCCGGGCTTGGGGGATGGCTTAGGTTGAGCTTTCTCCCTCATTCTATGCCCCTGGGGGTATAGCAAGAGGGAGAAAGGGATCAAAGCAATCCTCCAACTCTGATCCCTTTCCCCCTCTTGCTATGCTGCTCAGCATAGGAATGGCTGTGGGTGCCAGGGCTTTTTTTTTTAAAGTTCCAGGGGCTGTATTTTAAAAAATGACCTGACGATCCGACAAATTGATTCGTGGTTCATCAGGCCACTGGGGGGCAATTTGTGGTTCACAAACCAAGATTAAGCACCATTTTGGTGCTTCGTCCCCATCTTTATTTTTTAGACATTCTGCACGAATTATTGGGAATGTGAGTTGCAGTGGGTTGAGGACAGAGCTCTTTTTCTTGGTGTCTGTTCAAAACAAAGAATTGTGTAAAGTATTCTCAAAGGCTTTCACAGCTGGGATCTATGGTTGTTGTAGGTTTTTTTTTTAATTTTGGGCTGTTTGGCCGTGTTCTGGAGGTTTTTCTTCCTAATGTTTTGCCAGTCTCTGTGGCCGGCATCTTCAGAGGACAGGAATTAGAACACAGAACACAGAGTTCTTGTCCTCTGAAAATGCCAGTGACAGAGACTGGTGAAACGTTAGAAAGAAAAACCTCTAAAACACGGCCAAACAGCCCAAAAAATCCACAACAATCAATTGTACAAGGCTTTATAATTTTTATTGAGGTTCTTATTGTGTCTAGAAAGTCCAAATCTATGAAAATGTAAAATTTAGTGAGCATTCTATCCCCATCTAACACTAGTATTGTGCAACTACACATGCCATTGTGCTTCTAATTAAAAGTTGATAACTTTTTTCCTCCAGATGTGCAGTTCCTTCAAAGCTCCATAGCTCAGCAGTTAAACTTGCAGATGATGCTTGTTTTTACCTTCTGATAACTAACCACCAAAGAAACTAATTTGCAAACTGGGAGGTGAGAAAAGCTTGGGCTACAGCCATCAAGCATCTGTTATTGTCTGAAGAAACACCAACTTGAAATGCTAAGGAAATTATCTCATCTCTTTAAAACTTGAAAATCAATTTTCCATATATTTTTTCTCAATCCCAGTTCCCTCTCTGCAAGCAAATACGCATTAAATTTGTCTAGACAGCACATGGATGGCAATCCATTCTCCATTCTTGCTCTTCATGGTAATGCTTCAGAAATTATCCTGGACAGTTTCTTGAGAACTACTGTACAGTTCTAAAAAGCTACTGGCTATTATGTGATCTTCTATGTGTCAAAAGATGAATACATCATTTAGCTCTAGTTTTGTTTTGACATGCATAAAATGCCTGAGTGTTACCCTGAAGCCTCAAAAAGTTAATATATATTTTTTTTATTTACAGATGATACCACTAAATTTGAGTAATAATTGGCTGACAAAATTCAGGTCAACATTCTGTTGATCGTCAAGAACAAACCCCATCCCCCCAAATTAAAAAAAATCAGCCAAGAGATTCTTGATCTTTAGCAAGTGTGCAAGTCAAAGCTATGGTTTTTCCAGTTACTGATGTACAGAAGTGAGAGCTGGACCACAAAGAAGGCCAACTGCCAAAGAACTGATGCTTTTGAATTGTGGTGCTGGAGGAGACTCTTGAGAGTCCCCTGGACTGCAAAGAGAACAAACCTATACATTTTGAAGGAAATCAAGCCTGAGTGCTCACTGGAAGGACAGATCCTGAAGCTGAGGCTCCAATACTTTGGCCATCTCATGAGACGAGAAGACTCCCTGGAAAAGACCCTGATGCTGGGAAAAATGTGAGGGCAAAAGGAGAAGGGAACAACAGAGGACGAGATGGTTGGACAGTGTTACCCGAAGGGACAAACATGAATTTGACCCAATTCCAGGAGGCAGTGGAAAACAGGAGGGCCTGGTTTGCTCTGGTTCATGGGGTCACAAAGAGCTGGACACAACTTAGCAACTAAACAACAACAACAGTGTGGTGTAGTGGATAGAATGATGTACTAGGACTCAAGCCAGGATTTGAATTCCTGCTCAGCCATGGAACCTCACTGGGGGTGTGGAATTAATAAAAACACTCCTTGAATATCTCAGATACCTTGAAAGTCCTATTAGGGTCATTATAAGTCAGTTCTGTCTTGAAAGAACATAACATGTTTCATTTGCCATTTTATTTGCCATTTTGTTCTTTTGTTTTATTGTTATTGCTTATTATTGTATTATTTTATTTGTTGCGATCTGTTTGTTGTTATATGTAAACTGCTCAGAATAGTGCTTTGCACTTATGGGGTAATATAAACATGATGTAAGTAGGTAAGTAAACAAATGAACAAACAAAATCTTTGGTCATTCTCAGAAAGAATAACTTGGCTGCCGCAAAGCATCATCTAAGGAACATTCACTTCTAGTATTTATTATTTTTATTTATTTAAAATATTTCTATGCTGACTTTATCCCCAAAAGGACCCAGTACTGTAAGCTTACACTACGAGGCTAGAATACATATATGAATTAAATGAAAAGGTGAATCTAAACTACACCAGCATGATCATCCTCCTCTGTTGCTGAATTATCTATAATTCACCGTTTCCCTTGTATCCCTGTTTGTTAACCTTGATACACTAGAATCCATAGAAGTTTTCTGCTTCATCAGTTCAGAATCTTAGTGTGTCAACACAATGACACAGCAACATGAAACATTATGACATCACAGAAATCTTAAGGTTATAGCACAGACGGAACGCTCAAAAGCAAAAGAAGTCACTTAGTTGGCACAGAATTTTTTGTTTCCCCTTAATTTTCATCATTAGAAGGAACAGGAAGTGAGGGCAGTGTTAAGACAGCCATGTTCACAGATCTTTAAGACCCCTGGCACCACTGAAACAGTCGACTGTTTCCAGACAGGAGACCATTATTCTATTACATGTGGAATCCAGCAATTTGGCACAGAAGGAACATTTTCTTCCTCACATAATGAAACAATCTCCCCACCATATACTTAGAAGGGTCCTCTAACTCAGTAGATCCCAAGACTGAACCCCCATATGTTGTTGGACTACAGCTCCCATTAACCTTAACCAACATGGTCCATGGTAAGGGATTTTGGGAGTTGCAGTCCAACAATATCTAGGGAATCAATGTTGGAAACTAATGTATCTATATGATACTGACTTTCCTTTAATACTTAATTAGTTATGTACAGTATAACCTATATTGTAGACAAGGAACTGCTGGTAGCTCAGAATAAGGAGAAACAATGGTTTCCCAAAAGCAAAAGGATCAGAAAAAAAATGTGTATTATCTCCCTATCTATTCAGTCTTTATGCAGGACATATCATACAGAAGACTTGGTTAGATATAGATGAAGGATGAGTGAAAAGTGGAAGAAATATCAATAGTTTTAAATAAGCAGATACTGTAACACAATATTACTAGCAGGAAGCAGCAATGACTCGAAACTAGCCCTGATGAAGATTAAAGAACAAAGGGTAAAAGGTAAATATTAAGAAGCTAAAAAGAAAAGCCCCATACGGTACCTTTCTGGGACCTTCCTCACAAACACCAAATAATAATTTTAAGATTATTAATGGCAACTGGGAAGAAACTGACATTTGTTGAAGTTTTTTTATACCTCAGTTCAAGCATCAGTCCAAATGGAAACTACAGCAAGAAATCAGAAGGCCAAGATTTGGAAGGCAGCTATGAAGGAACTAGAGAAGATTATCAACTGTAAGGAATGTGTCACTGGAAAGCAAGGACAAAATAATCCACAATACTGAATTCATAATTGCTATGTAGAGGTGTGACAGCTAAAGCTAGACAGTAAAGAAAGTTTACGGGGTGTGTGTGGCAGGGATCAATTTATGTAAAATGCAGTGCTGAAGGAAAGCTTTACAATACCATGGACTGCCAGAGAGATGAACAATTGTGGGTCCTAAATTGAATCAAGCCTGAATTTTCTCCAGAAACAAAAATGATGAAGTTGGGTCTTCCATACTTTGGGTATATTGACAAGACTCCTTTGGACAAGGGTCATGGACACAACAATAATACTAGGAAAAGTTGAACACAGAAAGGAAAGGAACAAACAAAAACAAATATAAGATGTATTGGTTCTATAAGGAGCCACAGGCTTGAGTCTGCATGGGCTTAGCAGGGCTGCTAATGACAGGATATTTTGTATGCCACACATTCATAGGTTGCTATTAATCAGAGGCAACTGGAGAGCACATAACAGGGCGTTGTTCTATACTGGACATAGAAGTAGGGTGATCCCAACCACAAGAGAAAACTGCTCCTGCATAGAGGTGTACATTTTCCAGCAATGTTGAAGCCATGGTAAAAACCTGCTTTTTTTCCACGTAGTTGTTTTGGTGATGGTGCTGAGATAAAATCTGGGGACAAACTCCAATAAAAGCCATATTTATTTTCACATGAAACCTAATATTATGTTACTGCTTTAGAAACATAAAATGCTTCACTCATAACTTAACACAATATGTAATTTCTATTTTATGAAATGTCAACATGTAAAAGTCCTGATTTCATATCAGCAAATTTCTATTTGTTTTCTAGAAAGCTGCAAACTGCTGCATCACATGTATCGCAACCCACAAGCAACAAGGCCCCCTCCCCAAGCTTCTCTCACAACAGTAGCACCAACTGCTTGATACAGAGTGCTGTGTATTTCCATGGCACAATGTGCACATAAATTATTGTTACCTAATTCTGTAAAGAGACATACACACAAATCATAATTCTACACTGTTTGTGGCATTTAAGTGAGGTGTAGCTGGTTTTGGGTCTTTAAAACATTACACTAATTTTGTAATTTTTTTTAATGTGTGTGCATATGGGTCTGGTCTCTGGGTGTGTGAATTTTGTTGATGTTTATACTATGTATAGACTTACAATGACAATTAATTTATTTGTATTTGTTTTAAATACAAATTTAATAATTCCTTGAGATTTTTTTTCTGGTTCCTCAAAGCTTCTAGTTGTTTTACTGGGAGTGGAAGATGAACCCCGTTCCAATTCCTTTCCAAGCCTTTATGTTACTGACAAGCTATACTTGATGAAATTCCTTCTTCTGCACAACTTTTAAAGATACAGAAGCCCTTTCATGTGGCCATCCTACATCTTGGGAATGTTAGCATATGTTGCGTCTAGATAGCTCTGTAGTTTAGATATCTGGCTGCTGAGCCAGAGGTTGGGAGTTGAATACTCCACTGTGCCTCCTTCACTGGAGCTAGATGTGATGGTCCATAGGGTCCCCTCCAGGTCCACAGTTCTAAGATGATGATGATGATTCTGAAAACAGCTGTTCAGAGGAATATCCTTTCCCATACTCAATTGAACAAGCAAAGGAGGATGGGACTATGCCTGATGATCTCCAGTACACATATCCTTAGCATGTATCTTTAAAAGTCGGTTGCAGCTCACAAGTGTTTATAACAAATAACATCTGTTAGTCATTAAGGTGCCACAGATATTCCTGCTATGTTTACATATCTATTGTTAATAAAAATGTCCCCTGTACAGTACTTTCCCCTGGGCTTTTCTTCACAAACACCAAATACACAGTTGGCACAGCCATCACGTGTGCTCACATTTCCCTCCAATAGTTTGGAAAAAAAGTGATTTCTTTGCACTATAATTCCCAGACTCTGGCTAAGGAGACCTAGATTCAAATTCCCACTCAGCCATGGAAATTCACTAGGGGGGGATGGTGACACTGATAAAACCACTCCTTAAATATCTCACTATGAGGGTTACTATTAAGTCAGTGTGACTTGACAGTATATAGTAACAGACAACAACACAATAATTTTAAAAAGGTAGTGTTTCCAAGCATCATTCATTTCTACCTCCATACATTCTGTGAAGAGGCAGAAAATTTGGGCACTTTTCAAAGTAACGAAAGACTGATTTCCAGGTGGTGCCGCCGCTTCAATGCCAGATCACCAATTTTGGAGAATTATCGAGGATAGGTGGAAAGCCAGTATTTCTTTTCTTACCTTATCAAAAACAGTTGCTTGTGTGTTGGCTGACCAGAAGAACTGGCAAGAAGCCACAGAACCCATCTTCCATGGCTCCTGAACCCAATTCCAAGCAACAGAGCTCAGAGGTCACTTGGGGATGGTGTTACTGTTTGACAGCTATATCTAGCCAATGACTTGGTGGCCTTAACCTAGTGATGTTGAACATGACTTCATCATAAAATATGTTGTCACAATTGGTGCTGTGGTTATAGTGATCTCATAGCCAAGGAATTCAGAAAGATCCCAGGTGTATCAAGCGTTGTTTACGGGGCTGGTGTGGGGTCATGCATAAGACTATGAGCTGAGGAATTGCTCGTTCAAATCCAAGCCTATCAAATGAATGCCTCGTTTAGGTGAGCTGCTATTCTCTCAGCCGTCGTCAATATACCCCACAGGTTTGTTACTGATAGTATATGCAAAGTAGTTGTCTGACTGGGCTGAGCCATTTCAAGGAGTCACTATATCCATATTAGGACCAGAACTTGAAGACATTACCTTCAGAACTACAGCCAGGAATTTTGGGAGTTATATTTCAGAACTTTTCAGTTCAGGCCAGGGCAGCTTCAATACGGACAAAAGTTCAAACATGCCAAAAGGGAGGGCATGACTGGGCTCAAGAAAAAGACAGCTACACAGGTGAGATACCAAATCACAAGACTAGTGCCACCACATATTAAGAATTTGACATCATCTTTTTTGACGCATCCCTATATTTAACAGAAAGAGCCTAGCATATACTGTTGCTTTCCTTACTTTCTTTACCCTAACTTTCATACAGAAAATAAGTGTATTCAGGATGCAGCCCCACTCTGAAGCAATACTCAAGCAGAATATACAATGCTACTTGTATCCAAGATCTAAGTGGAACTTGGCCATACATTTTGGGAAAGTCACCTGCAAATGTAGAACAGGACACATATATGATATTTCAAAGAAAAAAAAAGTTGTTTGCTCTTTGATTCTCTTCTGAAAAGCTACAGTTAAGTAACCTAGTGTCCTCATTCCAAGAATGTTGTAGCACATTTGTGGTGAAACCAAATGGCAAATAGTGTTTCAAGCTACCAAAGGGATTATACAATCCTCCAGCATCTTCAATTACCATGTAAGAAAAAACAGCTACAGAAAGGCTCAGCAATCAAATAGGAACTGACAGGGTGATATTTGAAATGCAATTAGTTGCCTTCCAGACTACCCTGATGCTCTATTGTTAATTACATATTTGTGGAATAATACAGTCCTACTTAATGGCAATCTTCCACCTCAGGCTTTCTTGACTGGTTCCTTTAGTAAGCCATTAACTGAAGCACTGTCTCTCCTAACAGCAGCAGCTTTGAAGTTTTGAAGCAGAACAGCATGATATACTTCACACATATTTTTCATCAACAAAATACATGCTCCATTTTGGGAGGAAAAACCCATCATAGATGTTTTAAAGACCAGAAGGGACCACAGTCAGGGCATCTATTCTACATAAAGAGCTCACCCAAAAGTCTGGACCAGAATTCTCATAGGAGACACCGAGAAAGTAATTTGCTACATGTCATTGCTGTAAGTAAGGTATAAATACAGCCAAGACATACCATCAGAAAATGCTCTTTTTACATAATGTTATACTGAAAAAATTACCATATTGGCCAAAATCCCTTTACTCCCACCAGCGTACTACAAGCAGCATACAGCTCAGTGCCAAATTGCCACAAGTCAAGTCAGCGTAGACATTTACTGTTGTCTACCAAGTCACATGACACATAACAGCAAATGCTTGTGCTGACTTCTCAACTTGTAACAATTTACCACTAAGATTTAGGCTGATCATGTTTATACCAGTGTAAAATAGTATAAGATTTTAGCTTGTCTGTTGAAGTAAATGTGAAGAGATCAATACAGTAATATATTTAAAAAGTAACTAAAGGTGAAATATTTGTTTATTTTAAGCTAAACTCAATAGAAAGTTGGCTGGATAGGTTAGTGAGTTACATATCTGGCTGCAGAACCAGAAGTTAGCAGTTCAATTCCCTACTGTGTCTACCAGGGGAAACAGCCTGCCTTTATAGCCTCAGGCAAGCTTCACCGCCCCAGAAGCTTGCCTCTGGAAGAAGAGAATGGCAAACCACTTCTGAGCATTTTCTACCTGGAAAATCCTGGAAGGTGTTTTCATAGATCAGAAACAACTGGAAGGCACACAATTATTATTGTTATTGTTGTTTATATTATTAAACACAATTGAAAATCAATGTAACTTATTTTTTAAAAGTGTAGCTAATAGCTATATTTTCTCTGGAAAAGACAGTAGAAGGAGCCTGATTTGAATCATGGCCCTGCAGGGTAGAGTGGCTTTGAAAAGCTTTAATATACTTTGCCTTCCACTATGGTCTCAAGTTAACCCGAGAAATCACACATACAATGCACCTTGACAAAATAAAACCGATCTATTCCTTTCAAACATGTATTTTTGGTACTATAATTTGAAGTCCTAATCTAAATTGGAACAGCAGCAGAGGGGGAATGGCTAAAGTCCCTACTTCCATTCTGGGTTGAAAATGGGTGTGTGTTCCTCTAAATACATGATTTTGGGGATTTTGTTGAATACAGCTTGGGAAACAACATTGGGCAGTATATTCCACCTAGCAACTTCCAAATGTTTTATTGCCAAATATGTGCCGTTCCCTAGGCAAAGCAGCTATTAAATATTTTTTACACCTATTTCTACATAACACATTGTAAAGCCCCAAATTCTGACAGAACATGATGAAAGATTCCCAAAAAAAGAGGCAGGAAGGGAGGATAACTGTATAATAAACAGATGGATAATTCCACCCAATTCCATATAGAGCAGCTTTGTTTTTCTATTAGTGGGGAGTGCCTACTGTGGCAAAGCCTGATGGTTTGTCTGTTTCCAGTGCAGAGGGCCTTCTCTGTTATAGTACCTACAGTACTATATGGAATGATTTGCCCATTGTGATCAGGTTGGGTCCCCAAACAATTGAAGGTGTATTTGTTTGTCAAGGTGTTTTCCTGATCACCAGCTGAATTAGTGAGTTAACTAGTGAGTTAATGAAATATTTTAATATTTTGTCATTTTTAAAATTATTAGCTGATTTTATTATATATTGTTGCTTCAGCATTGCAAAGGGGACGACCGAGGATGAGATGGTTGGACAGTGTAATCAAAGCTACCAACATGAATTTGACCCAACTCCAGGAGGCAGTGGAAGATAGGAGGGCCTGGCGTGCTCTGGTCCATGGGGTCACGAAGAGTCGGACACGACTAAACGACTAAACTACTCAGCACTGCAATACTGTAAACTGCTTTTAGATTTTTTTTTAATGCAAAATGGCACATAAATGCCATGAATGACTCGATGAATGACTGAATGAATAAGCCAGCAAGTTTGTAAGAATGCAACTACTGTATATTCTTAATTGGGACTATATGCTATTGAAATCAACAGGCGTACTCCTAAGTAAATATTTACTCAACTGCTCTGTAAATTATGTTTTAGATTTTTAACCATATATTCAGTGGTGACAGTTTGGAACCGCTGTGTCTACCTACCCTATCTTGAAGCTAAAACTTTTCATGGTTTGTTGCTCTCGTGCTACTTCCCTCAAGACAGATCAGTTGGTCCTGTAAGCATACAGTGGACCCTCGACTTACAGACGGCTCGACTTACAGACTTTTCGAGTTACAGACTTCTCTGGCTGCAAAATTTAGGTTCGACTTGCAGCCTGAGAATCGACCTACATACCAGAAAAAAACAAAAAACAAAATGGAACAAAAACGGAACAAAAACAGCCAGTTATGGGATCAATCGGTTTTCAATGCATTATAGGTCAATGGAGACTCGCCCTACAGACTTTTTGACCTGCAGCCACCGTTCCGATATGGATTAATTCCGTAAGTACAGGGTCCACTGTATTGTATATCTCATATTACATGTCTTTCATTTGTTACAGCAATTTTAATGTGGGAAAATTTAGTAGAGTGATTTGGCTTCAACAAATCACCTTGCTATTGTGGCAACTCTGCAGAAGGATCTGCCCTTTCTCTGGAGATAAGAAGAGGATGATGTGGAGGAAAAAGGTGAAAGAGGGAATGAAGGGAGAAAGAGTGTGAAAAGAGGTGGGTTCTAATGTTTTTTACTCTTGCCTTTTCTCTCTTTGGTCAACTCACCTATCACCTCTATGAGCCTCGTGGCGCAGTGGTTAAAACGCTGTACTGCAGCTAAAACTGTGCTCACGACCTGGGGTTCAAATCCCAGGTAGCCGGCTCAAGGTTGACTCAGCCTTCCATCCTTCTGAGGTCGGTAAAATGAGTACCCAGCTTGCTGGGGGGGCAATGTGTAGCCTGTATAATTAAAATTGTAAACCGCCCGGAGAGTGCTTGTAGCGCTATGGGGCGGTATATAAGTCCAATAAATAAATAATAAATAAATAAATATGTTGCCCAGAGAGATTAGGCTCAAGACAATGCAGCTCTCTCCTGATGGGTTAAGAGTACAGGACTGCGAGGCCCAGCATCAACTGTCCACTGAACCATGAAATTCACTAGCTGCCCAGAGTAGACATGTGTCTAGATGGGCGGGGTATAAATTTAATAAATAAATAAATAAAATAACCATGGGCTAGTTTCTTTCTTTCACTCCAAATTACCTCATAGGTTTGTTGCTGTGAGGAAAGCAGTCACATATTGTGTCTTGAGCTCGCTAAAGGAAAAGCTGGCTACAATTATAATACTGTTACACACAGACAACCCACACATTTGGTATGTTATACCTAAGTGGAATAAACATTTTTGTTGTTGTTTAGTCATGAAGTAGTGTCCAACTCTACATACCAAGGCTGAAATCCAGTATATAACTAGAATAGGTCCACTGAATCAATGGAACCTATGGAGGAGTTGACTCACCAAATCCTCACTCATTCATTGGACCTACTCAAGTTATGAGAAGATGCTAAGCAACAGGGCCAAAGAAAGTCACCTTGGGTCATATGGTTTGGCCTACATGATTTTCAGATAATTTCTGTTCTACCGAGTACAAACATGTGAATGCACGGTACCAGAGAATGACATGTGTGGTTCCTGTGCTGGGCATGTGCCAAGATGTGAAATTGTTTATCTATATATGTTAAAATTATTAAGGAGGGTACAGAAAAAGTAGCCCTGAAAACAAAAGTGCTTTTAAAATTGAGGCTTGAGCAGTAGTTTCCTAAAAACAATTAACCAGCTCTCCAGCTGAGAAAAATCAATGTATCATAACATCCTGACAGCTGGACATGTTTATGTTGCGATGTGTGAATATGAAGGTAGCATTTGCAGGTCCTGTAGCTTGCATTCTTTATAACTTGCACCCTTTGTAGCTACAATACTTTGTAGTTCCAATGCCTTGGAGTCGCAGTATTCTGGCATTCCAGGACTCTGGTACAACAGGCCTTTATTCCTCCAAGCTCTGCATAATTTTAATCACAATAATTATGTTATTATCATAGTGGCAACTTACTCAGAAGTTACAAAACCCTTGCAGTTACAATATCTGTTACAATTTAGATTCCTATTGATTTTTTCCCCTTGGATCTCCTTGGAGATTTCTTGGAGCTGAGTCAGTACATGAGTTACTGGTTTATATATGACTTCCATTGCACCACTACCCTGTGCACATCTTTTTGAGTCCTCAGAGTGTTCAGTAGAGAGTGTGGGAAGCCCTGAAACAAAGAAAGTGGTCTAAGGATTACATTCCCATCCAGAACTCAGCTATCTGCCATCTGGTTGGAGGAGGGGGCAAGAATTGTATTGCCTTAAAATACCCTGTTTCCCTGAAAATAAGACCCTAACCTGAAAATAAGCCCTAGTATGAATTTTTCAGGTTGCTCATAATATAAGCCCTACCCCAAAAATAAGCCCCATTTAAGCGAAACTCTGCCCTTCACCATTGTACAACAACCAGAAGAAGATGACAGGACTGTATTTGAATAAACATAGATTGTTGTACATGAAAAATTAAAACATCCCCTGAAAATAAGCCTTAATGCATTTTTGAAGCAAAAAATTAATATAAGACCCTGTTTTATTTTGGGGGAATAGCATTTTTCTAAAACCTCAAGAATTCCAAAATGCATTTTGTTTTGGTTAAGGAAGGCCTCCTGAAAGACTGTCTCATCTTTTGAGACAATACAAATAAAACATGCTCGTTGTCAGGACAGAAGTAGGAATCAATGTTTTTGTAAAAAAGTGAGTGAAGATAAACAGGTCTTCTTTAACAATGTGAACAAGTAAATGTTTAGTTCTAAGGACTGGCATTGTTGAAAGCTTTGTAAACATCAATCTTACCAGATAAAGATACCAGCAAACATCTTTGCATACTTGCTAGAACGAAAGCAGGCGAAGTGCAAATCTTGGTTCACATGTGTCCCATTGGCTGTGTTTGTTGTCCTCCCCTCTTCTCCCCTCCCTCTTTCCCAGGTAAGAAAAAGTGCACTGCCCTTCCTGAAAGCCTCCAGGAATAGTGATTCATCTACCAAATTGACCACCGAGCCTCCTTGTGCCATTAATACTTCTGAACATTCGGTTTTCAAAATTGAAACTGGTTTTCTAGTTTTTCACTCTTTTTTTAAAAAAAATCTGTGTGGTCTCCCGAGGGTCAGGAATGTAAAATTGTCCTGTGGTCCTTCCAAAGTTGCCTAACCTACCTTAGAAAGTTAATTAAGACATCATCAGACACTTCACATGCTCAATCATGGGCAAAAGAGAGGAAGCAGCCTAAAACTCTCAGAATATTTGTCCATCTAGTCCATTGTCGTCAACAAAGTAGGGGATCTCATTATCTGCTACCAGGAATTAAACTGTCCACACAATAGGTGAAAAATCTGCTTTTCTCCTGTTGTGTTGCACTAGTAAGGCCCGTAAACCCTATCTAGTATCACTAATGGTAAAATGTAGGCCAAAAAACATCTAGACATCAACAATTTGTGTACCCCTGTTCTACACTGACTCATGTTGGCTCTCCAGGGGTTTAAGATAAGTATTTCCTAGATATCTTACCTGAATATATCAGGGCTATAACTTTGGACCTTCTGTATAAAAGGTACATAGTCTACTAAAGAACTCTACTCCTCCCCCACATGTGCCTGTCACAAAGGCTCATTTCTCAGCCTGCAGTAGACATCTGTGAGCACATCACGAGAACTTGAGCACAAAAGCCAATGAGCTCACAACAAGCACTCTTGTTTCTGGGTCTACTACAAATCTGAAAGCAAGGCAATTTGAGTGACAGTGTGTGAGGACAGTTCAGTATACTGTACATACTTTCCCCCCCATCATAGTGGAGCTATGCTGCACCAGTGAGAACATTACCAGCTCTCCAGACTCTCCACAAAGAGAACAGTGTAAGTAAAATATTAGAAACTGGTCGTGCCACATATAACTGAGATATACAGCCTGAAAAAGTGCCAGCCATCTCTCTTACCCTCACCAGAATGAAGTCAACACTATTGACACACTACATTAATGGCTGCAACACAATACAATACAGTGTGTACTACCAGTTTATGCAAGCAGATTGCACCTAGAAATCCTTGCAGTTGAGCAACCACCAAAGATGATGTTTGATGATCTCACCCTAGTTTAATCTGAAAGCAGGCCAATATATTCGCTGTACAAACAAAGGCCTTTCTCTTTGCCTTTGCAGTTCTCTTTAGGAACTCCTTCCTTTTGTGTTCTCTCAAGCTATATAAATGTCAGAAGGCACAAGAACTGCTGGATTGTTTACACCAGTGCCTGTACTCTTTACAGGCACTGGTGTAAACAATCCAGTTTACACTGGATTGAGCTCACAACAAACACTCTTGATTCTGGGTCTACGGCAAATCTGAAAGCAAGGCAATTTGAACAGTTCTCTTTACATTAAACTTGGATGACACAGGCACACTGCAGTAGAACTAAGAAGGGGCACACACAAAGGATTTCAGCACCCTGGATAGTTAATGAGATTAGTGCCACCTCTTTCAAGAATCCTGTTATTTTAAAACTGAAGGAAGCAGTGGCTTTATGTTCCTCACAAGGCACACTGTTTGTACCCTCTAAATGGAAATGGCAAAAAAAAGAGAGAAAATACCATAAGACTTGTGCTCACTATTAGATTTAGACCAGACACTGGGATTTTTGAGAAAGCTTAAGAAATATTGATTCTCTACACACAGCAATACTGGAAAGGAGGGCTCTGAAACATCAGTTCACTGTATGCAACACACTGAGAACCACATTTAAATCTCTTACCATCCAAAGCTCATCTTCATTATGGCTGCTGGCCAAATGAAACTCAAAGTGCTTTCATTCATTCAGGAGGAGGAGGAGATAGTCATCTCTGTCTAAAATCAGAATCAGCATATTCATGTTGGTGAATATGCACCAGCTATATAGTCCCTTTGTAACACTTGGCTAAGTAACAATTCTCCATGCATGCATTGCTGCCTGAGGGGTTCTGGCAGATGGGGGACATATAAGCGATGACAATAGGTACGCTCTGTTCAAATCACAACATGAAACTGAAGATGTCATAGACACAGGAATTAGTCTCACTGAAGCAACACACTTGATCGGAGAAAAACGATACCATGACTATTAAGTGGTAGGAATCTATGCCTTAGACTAGTTGTCTGCATAAATATTGTCAAGACTGCCTTGATAATGGCTGGTGTTATATGGGAAGTGGGTTAGATGGAGGAATCCTAAAAGTACAGAAAAACAACAACTTTAACTCAACATATTGTGAATATCTTGTGCAAGGGAAGTTTTAGGAACATATGAATCTTTGGCCTTTAACTCTGTTACACAAGATTTAGAGATGAATTGGACTCAATAAACATTTTTATGGACTTAGAAATTCCCTCCCCTCTTGTCCTACATCTGATGCCTTCTCTCCTTTTATTTTTTACTTTTAAAACGCAGGTCGACCCATGCAGTTGTCTACATTTGGCTACATGAAGTCACCAGTTTTAACAACTTTAGATCCATATGCACCCACAGCCACAGACACTAGAACAGTCACAAGTTGCCCACACAGGCTTTAGGCAGCTACTTTGCCTACGAAGGAGCCGTGTAATGAGAACCTCAGAATCCAAACATATTAAACATGTTTTATTACTCCTGGTATATAACACATGGAAATATTTCATCTCATTTAATCTTACAATAGCCATCTTGAAATATTTATCTTACACTCTAGAGCTGAAAAATGAATGTTAATATAGTAAGTCTCAAGAATGCTCAGTATTCCAAATTGTCAAAGTTGAAATGTTAAAAACAAGCAAAACAAAATGTTTCTATGCCAACAGAGTTCACTCCCACCAAAACAAACAGTATCTAATGGGAATCCCTTTCCAGCATGTGTAACATACTCCTTTAACATTTAATAAGCTCTGTTGTAATCACAGTGTGATGAAAATGCACTTGCCCTATAATTTATAACAGCTCCCCACCTAGTACTTTTGAAATAAAAGTTATGTGGGGAGTTCCAACTGAGTTCTCAGTGCCTTTATAAAACTGCAGTTTTCAAAGCTCCAGTTAAAACTAGTGGAAGTATGCCAGTTCATCCAGAATCATATGCTACTTCTTCAATGCTTTAACTAAATAATAGACTCAAAAATACAAAACAAGAGCACAAAAGGTTCATTTGGAAACATGACATAAAAAGCACGAGTTTGCATTTTCCACATACATATAAATCTGATATTTTCAGATAATGATATGTGGGGCAGATGATTTGAGAAGCTAAGCCCAACTTAAAATATTCTTCACCCATTGCACAGGCACAAAATCTGCATGCAGTTCAGGTAGGGACCAAAATAGCTTTACAGTATATACACAGGCTAACTGGAGTCCCTTCCTGACACACCAGTATAAGGCATTTTAAAAACAGCAGATACAGATTGACAGTGAGTCAAAGAAATGGTCGGCACAAATTTACACAAGGAAGGGGGAGCGCAGAGGGATCTAAACCTTTCAGTATTGAACTCAGATAAATTTGGCACTTGCCTTGCACAAGACATTTTTCCCTTAGTAAGGGTTGGGGAATGGTGCAAAAAAGTAAAACAAAAAAACTGTTAAGTATGATTTTTCCTCATTGTTTTAGTTACCCAACCATTTCACCTCTTTAAATAAAAATTCACATAAAATAGATGCACAAGCAGTGTTAACCAATAGTCAGTGATCTGTAAGATAGCATGATTTTGAAATATTCTGAAACCAAATGAACTCAGAGCTCTAATGCAACACACAAGGATACTAATTTCTTGACATTATGATGCCTCCAACTCTCCCTTAGCCTGTACAGAAAGAAGAATATGTTTCGTAGCATGAGAACATATAGCTCTGTGAAAAGCTAGAGGCACAGGAAACAGGCTGCCACTAAATAGTTAAAGCCAGTACATGTCTGGGTTGATTTACAGTACTAAGTGTTTCAGTCCAGCTGAATCAGTGAAAAATAAAGAGCTAGAGACATATAGGCAAGTTAAACTTTCTTGTACAATGCCTATAAATTTCATAATCAAACATCTTTTTATTATCAAATACTGCTTGGGTTACATGTTTCTACTGTAAAATATCCAGAGCTCAGAGAAATAACTCATCCAGAGCTTAGAAAAGTTACTTTTTTGACTCTAAATGCCAGAATTCCCTAGTTAGCATGGCCATGCTGGGTGGCAACTCCTGGAGTGTATGCCATAAAGTCACCTCTGCCTCCTGGAAACCCATGAGTGACCTCCAAATTGTCCTGTCCTCAGTAGCCCTGCTCAGCTTTTTGCAAACTCAAGTCTGTGGACTCCTCTATAGAATCAATCCATCTCATATTTGGTCTTCCTCTTCTCCTGCTGTCTTCAACTTAGTATAACTGCCTTTTCCAGAGGGTCTTGCCTTCTCATGTCCCCAAAGTAGGACAGCTTCAGGTTTGTCATTTTTACTTGCAGAGAAAGTTCAGGATCAGTTTGATCTATAGCACACAATTGTTCACTTTTCTGGCAGTCCAGGGTAACTGCAAAACTCTCCTCCAGCACCATATTTCAAATGAATCATTTTCCCTCCATCAGCTTTCTTTACTGTTTAGCTTTCACACCTATACATAGTGATCAGGAATAGAAAGTGTGGGTGATCTTGGTCTTAGTCCCCAGTGAAACATCCTTGCACTTGATGATCTTTTCTAGTTCCTTCCTTGCTGCCCTTGTGAATCTCGGTCTTCTTCTCTTCTATTGCAGCCCTAATTTGACACTTTCTTGTTTTACTTTCATGGTTATTTCAAGTCATTGCTTCTTTCTGCCAGTATAATGGTGTAATCTGCACATCTTAAATTATTTATACTTATTTCACCAATTTTCATTTCTCCTTTATCTGAATGTAGTCTGGTTTTCTGTATGATATGTTTCGCGTACAGATAAAGGGATAAAATGCACCTGTGTCTGACACCTTTGCCTATAGGAAACCATTCTGCTCCTCCATATTCTGTCCTAACAGTAGTTTCCTGTTCACAATACAAATTACACATCAGGACATTCAAATATTGAGGCAGACCCATCTCTTTCAGATCAACCCATAGTTTCTCATGATGTATACTGCCAAAAGCTGCACTGTATTCTATAAAGCACAGACTGATCTTCTTATGAAATTCTTTAGTGGTTTCCAGTAGCCAGTGAGTATTTGCAGAATGATTTTGAGAACCTTTTTCTTTTTTGAATCCAGCTTGAACATCAGGCACTTCTCTCTCCATA
Source organism: Pogona vitticeps (assembly GCF_051106095.1). Lineage (NCBI taxonomy): Eukaryota > Metazoa > Chordata > Lepidosauria > Squamata > Agamidae > Pogona > Pogona vitticeps. Next base: position 49,432,646 of record NC_135786.1, read on the forward strand.
TAGGGTAAAAGCCTTTGCTGCGACACTTACAGCATCACTTTGCTTGCATGGGAAACTACTACAGCGATCCTTTAGTTACTGAACTCCTTGGCATCTTCTTTCTGGGGATTGGAAAGTATATTGAATGTTGCCAGTCTGTGGACCATTCTTTTTTTCCCTTATTTCTTGGCATATTCTTGTTGGGATCTTAGCAGTTTCTGTGGCTTGAAATAATTCTATTGGTATTCCATCTCCCATCTAGTTATAGATTACTCAAAAAAAATCCAAGATCTCTAGTTTTAAGCAACAGCTTTCCATTGAGAATATTACAACTAATCACTATTAAGATGCCCAGCACTCCTGACTGACATTCAGATTAGTTTTTAATTGCAGTGTTTCAATAGACCAATGAAAAATTTTCAGGTAGTATACATTTTTCTTGTGTACTCCAAGACCAAAGCTTGATACCAGAAATTATCTTTATCATTCACATACTATAAATCAGGCATTCTGTGGTACCCTTATTCATAAGGCTTTTAATCCCCCACTTCTTATCTCATTAACTATCTATAGTGAGTCCTATCAGAGATCTCAGACTCTAAAATCCTCTTTTTCATTTAATCCACCATAATGTTTGATGCTTTCAATCCCAGTAAAAATGGAAGTATCCGATTAGAATACCAATGATAGCAAACAAAGCCCACTCTAAAACATGTGCCTGAAAGGATCATAAAATCATCCTGGATAACTGGAAGAAAGAACTGGAAATAAACAGAAGAAAATACTGATAGGTAAACTGGCTGATTGTAACACGTGATTACAATTCATACAGAATTGTAAAGCTGGATTCTAGTGAATCTTGACCTACTGTGTTTGAGCTATATGCTAGTGCATGGCCCCTGTTCACTCCCACTAACACAGTAACCCTATTCTGATGTTAAGCCTACAACCATGGAGGTCTATAATTGGGTTGAGGAGAGGTGCAAACTTATAAGCCCCATCTCCCTAGAAATAAGGTAGACTTTCATATGTTCACAATAAAAGTCTCTAAGGGGTTTGTAAGCATATTCAGCTGAATTTGCTCCTCCTCAGGCAGGGCTCCTCATCAAATGAATGCTGTAAGCACATTTACCTGAATATGTTTACAAGTGACTCCACAGATTGAACAGTGAAGAAAGAAGCATCTATTTATCTATTTAGTGTTATTTGTAGGCTGCCTTTCTCCCATTTTTTTATTTTACTTCTGGGAAGGGTGAGTAATGGGGACACATATATTTTGTGAATGAGACATGGGTTTACATGCATCACTATATCATGACCACACATTTAGCTCCTCATACAATGTTCATGCCTTGATATGTCCATTAAGCAAACTGTTTCTTATTTGCGCTAGCAGGACCCAAACAGGAATAAATAAAGGTGTGCCAATTTCTCACTCTGTGTATATGAACCCTAACCATCAATACCACCTTTGAGGCCTCTCTTATAAAAAATTCCTATCAAGCTGTTAACAAGGGGAAGACCCTCTATGTAACGTGATTCCATTAATTGCTTTTATGCATTTTTCATACTACCGTTATTTTAATGGTGTTGTTTTAATGCTGTTTTATTGCAATTTTAATGTTTTGAAAGCCATCCTGGGGCACTGCTGAATGATGGGATAGATATATACATATTCATCTCAGCGGCAGGGAAGTAGTCTTAAATGAATAAACCTTATATTTGTGTAAAGAAAGAAAGAAAATATATCTGTATATGTTTTGAAAAGTTACTGTGCCAGGAACTACAATGATGTATTTTCAGGGTGGAAGGACTTAAAATAATATCCAATGCAAATTAAGGAGGAAACAGAGAAATATTTTCACCTATAGAGGTCAATGATAAAATGGCTCAGTTTTTGTTAATTCAGCTAGCTAGATTGTGTTGATATGACTGAAATCCTAAACATTCCATGAGACTTACTTCTTACTTCAGTGGGACATAGGATTACACTGTATAGTGACTGCAAGAATCACCATTATTGTTTTTCACAACAAATATTGTTTGGCGCGGTCACTTTCTTGACATTGTACTGGCACTACAGAGGTTTATTCATGTATCTTGCCTCCCACTGCACAGAAGCAGAACAAATCAAGATTAGTGCAGTTGCAAAAAAAGTAAGTCCAAAACAAAAGATAACAGGTGGATATGACAGACAGATGGGCAGAATAGATGGAGACAATGCCAGTCAGAATACTAGGCAATGATCTCAGCAACGCAGCTGCCTAACTGCTGTCAAGTGAACTGATCCGCTGCAGGGGATCTGTTAAGCAAGGATAGATGGGAAACTCTCTAATTAAAGCTCAGGCCTTGAAATTTGATCTGCTCAGTCAGTCCTTTACACATATGCAAAACACAGACATACAGACTACAATGGTTACCCAGGATATACATATAGCAGAACTGTTCAGACATTAGAATAAGATAAGAATAGTGGACCCTCTGGCTAAATTAAAAATTTTAAATGTGATCCATTTTGATAGCATACGTTTTTTAAAAAGATCTTTTTAGGAGCCAGAGTCTGAAAGGATAGCATTCAGTAAAACAAATCAGGCTTCTGTTTTGATGATCAGGGTGCAGAATCAGCTTTATATTGCAAGATGAAAGTTCAAGCTCATAACCAGGAAAAGGCCAAAATGACAACCTTACTGTATTGTATACAGTAATTCCACCTTCTAGTGATATAGTGCAATACAGTGTGATGCGACACTCTCCATGTAGGTAGTGTTTTACTCCCACTTGTTTAACAGATTAATGAAAGATTCATAGTAGAAGCAAACTAGCTGATTAGCCAAACCACAGTAAGAAAACTGTTCATTCTTTACAGATGGAGGAGTAGAAATCTATGAGCTCTGCCAATAACAGGATTCATCCCTGGGTCCAGCAGTGGGGAATGCACAGTGCCAGCCCATGCCAGAATAGTCAAAACAGAAGGTCATGGAAGTTGAGTCCAGTAACATCTGCAATTGATCTAGGAAGAGCCATTTTTCTGGACTACAATTCTGAGAATTCCACACTGAACAAAGCCATTGCAAGGAAAAGTTCAGATTGGATGGGCCTTCCTATCTTCAGTTGCACCAGTGCAGAGATATAGGTTTTCCAAGAAAAAGTTGTTTATAACACTGGGAGGTTAGCTTATAGCCTAGAAATCCAGTGTTCAGTGCTAAGGATGTGTTGGGTATGTCAGGTGACCTGGGTATGTTTGCCAATAAGAATACAAATAAGAATAATAATTTGCATTTAAATACCATGGCATATTGTAATGCAACATACCATTAATCTAAAACAGCAAAGGACCTTTAAGCACCTTAGAAGTTTTCAAGTTTTGTTTGGCATAACTTTTGGCCACAGTCCTTTTTATGCAATGCATCTGATGAACTAAATTGCCATTCATGAAAACAAAACTTTTGTTAGCTTTTAAGTGTGAAACAAAACATTTTAGCCTCTTTAGTTGTCACAAACCTTTGTTGCTTCCCCTGCAAAAGACTGATAAAATTAACACCTGGAAGATTATCCAAAACCACTATCTGAATGCACTGTGTTCCTCCTAAATGCATCTTCTAACCATTTGAATTTCTGCTTAGCCAAGTCTTATTCTCCAGGCCAGGCAGATAGTACAAAGGGGAGACCCAGACTACCCTAGAGTGTTCCATAATGGAGCACTGTATATTGCAATTACTTTAGATAAATATAGCACAACAGAGTCCTACATTCCAGAAGCTAGAGCAGAAGAAAGCCTGAAGATAAATAAAATAGATTTTCTGCTATGGTACCCCCAGCAATAACATTCTATAAGAATCAAGGAATACCAAACACAACAAGCAAATCAATGTACTTAAATTATGGGCGATACTTAGTATCTGTTGGACACTATGAACTACTGCATTTTCAAGCTACAGCATTCTATAAACACATGAAAAGATGGCAGTGGATATTTATTCAGAAAGGATTAGCATGAAAGTAAATGTTAGTAGTGCAAAGAGGTTCAGAAGAAACAAAGAAGTCATGCTGACATTTCTTGGCAATCAATTTAGCTGTCTTCCTAACGCTAGGCATTTTACAGGAACATGGTTTGTAATAAAGGCATTAGCTTCTCAAGCAAGACCACTGAATTTTTGTTTTTGTCCTCTGTGTTTTTATCCTCTGCCAACATCACCTTGGAAACAGAAGGCCTGTATTCTTATTTTCTATAAAGTGCTCAAAAAGTATACAGAAGCGAGCAAGTTTCCATACTTTCCTTGCATCATCTTAACATGGTGTTAGTGGGGGGGGGGGGCAGGGAGGAGGATCATTTCTGCCCAAGCCAAATAACATTAATGCTAAGCATCAGGTTAGTCTCTGAATGTGTCAATGGCAGCCTTGTTTCCATCATGGAATTTTAAGATCAGCTCAAAGAGACCCTTTGACTGCATTAGAAATTTGGATTCTTGGCAAGTGCCCAATAACTGTAAAATACCTTTCTTATAGAAGTACCAAATTTGAGCTGGAAAGAACACCTCCAAGATGCAATATGAGCCATTTAGGTTGCAGTTATAAGGAAAAAAGATAATCTGATGTTGGAATGCTCTGATCTTGGGAGGTTTCAGTTTAACCCAAGCCCTGCTGGGCTCTTGCTGGCAAGGTAAACATACGAAAGAAACCATTTAGCATGTGCATGCATGCACACACAATGGCAAATGGTTCCATCCCCCCATGTTGAAACATATATCCCTTGCACTGAAAGCAATTGGGGAATTAAATTTACTCAACGTCGGGGCTATCTAAACCCTCTCCCTTTCTGCTGGGGACATGGGGCAGGTTCTGAGTGCTATGAATCCAGTAGTTCAATGTCCTCTCCTTCCCCACCCACCACAGGTCTCCCCAAGAGACCTCTTCCACTTATGTCCATAGTTGGAGTTCTCACAAGGAACCATGCAAACCTCAACAGTGCCTGAATGGGCCAGAAGGCATCTGTGAGATCAGATCTGCTACTTGGAATGGGACATCAGCAGCTCTGGAAGGGGATTTCTGCTCTGCCCTGTCACCCAGGAAGGTTATCACAGGACTGCAGCCTTAGTGTGGGATATCCCTGTGAAACCCAGGCATTTATGGCACATAGCTACATACTGCAGCTTTAATTTCTAGGCATATGCAAGTCTGCAAATCAACTAGGAGACACATTTTCACACACCCAGACAGGTAAGGATCTTGGAAATCAATAGAAATAATTAATGAGTATACTGTCATAGTTGAATCTTTATGGTAATGGTCTGAATAAACAACTTTCTGCCAAAACAAGTATTTTTATTGCAAAAGATACATGTATCTCCTTATGAATGGCTTTAATTTTTGAGTGATACAGTGGGGTCTCTACTTAAGAACGTCCCTACTTAAGAACAATCCAACTTAAGAACAGCTCCATTTGCTAAATTTTGCTTCTGCTTGAGAACAGAAATCCAAGATAAGAACAGGAAAAAAAACCTTTCCTGCTCTTTTTTTAACCTTAGGTCATCTTAGGTTAAAAAAAATTCTCCCCCTAGTGGTAGAGTACGTATTAACCAGCTTTGCATTACTGTAGTTCCTATGGGAACTAATGCTTCAATGTACGAACGCACCTCTACCTAACAAAAAAAAAAAAACAGCCAGAATGGATTAATTGGTTTTCAGTCCATTCCTATGGGAAATTTTGCTTCAACTTAAGAACGTTTCAACTTAAGAACACCATTCCAAAACGGATTAAGTTCTTAAGTAGAGGTTCCACTGTAGTTTCTATGGACGGAAAAGAGCAGATATGGATTAAATGGTTTTCAATGCATTCCTATGGGAAATGCAGATTCAACATAAGAACTTTTCAACTTGAGAACCACCTTCCAATACGGATTAAGTTCTTAAGTAGAGACCCCACTGTATTGTGTGGCATAATGGAAATCCAAAATCTCCAGTATTATTACAACTGTGCATTTCTGGCTCCTTGACCCTTTAGTCTACTTTATCCACCTGAAGGCCCAGAATGGTTGTGTCATGCTGTTCCTGTGTATTGGTTCCCATTATATTTATCTGTATCAATTTAACTTCAGTGAAGGAGGAAACGCCCAGGAAAACCTGTGCCTATATATCTGTGGATCAGTACTTGGTAATAATCCAAATGTACATGCATGTAAATTAATCCAAGGCCTTCTTGTAACAAAGTTGGCCTAAGAAATGGAGGCATAGATGTACAGTTTTTATAGAAATACACTACACTAAAAGGGAAAGCTTTAGCTTCTAATTTGAATTCTACTTGAACAAAACATTCTGTCTTACAGTATTATGGTACAAATTGATCTTACTGGGAAAGTTAAACATGTGTTTAACTGTTTACTGTCAAAATCAATGAAGAATTTAAAATGTTCCATGTTAGCCACACAATGAACACTGGTACAAATTATTGATCACTGACTGATAGCCCATGAATCTTGATTGCTAATGCCAAGATCCAGCTCACAAAGTGAAATACTTTGATTTTCTAGAGTTTAAAGATAATGTAAAAAGAAATAAAATAAACCTATCTCAACATATGTCAGATAACATCTTCAGCACAACTCCCATGTGATAATTCCTACTAACGTATGTTGAGAGGAGTGGCTAAATGAAAATGGAATCGCAACAAGGACGTTGCAATGACGTTAGAAGTGGTCATGTAAGTCCAAATAAGCCAGCGTTCCTTTAAATGGTGGAAGATGCTGAAGGCTGACAGTTCTGCAACTAGATATCTCACTTCCTGAAGACTGTAAAGGAACTGAGGAGCCAAACATGCTGGGGGAAGAAAAGTACAAATGATTCAGCACTTTCACCTCCCTTGATCAATACCAGCAAAGCTGACTCAAACTGCATATGCAAAGATCACTTCTCTCAGAAGATGGCCACACTTTCCATCCCAGCAGCTTGTGTGCTTAACTCAGTTTTTTAACATGCTCTACATATTTTTCCCACCCCACTGCACTGCAATCCTGAAAATACTGCTCTCGTTACAGGGATTCTCAGGATTTCAGTATTCTGTCACAGATTTTACTTTCAGAAGGTTTAGAAATATATTTTGCCCTTGCATTCCCAAATCAATTAAGACAGGACAAAGAACAGATTTCTAAAAATACCGAGAGGTCTGGAATTATGGAAGTTGAAGACTTCTGGCTATTTGCTGACTTTGCGCCCTAGATCTCCAAAGCAAACTAACACATAAAAATGAAGGTGCTCGAGATCTCACACCTGAGCGGGTAAATCCAAAGGGAAAAATACAAAGCATAGAAATTGTTTTTAGAAGCTGACCTTGTTACTACCTTTCTTATGCCATTCAGCAGGCAGGGTGGGGTGGGTGAGGGTGAAGGAGATGCTAGTTCAAACTTCTGAATCACATTTTATCCTGCTCACATTTTCAGCAGTTTTAACCCATCCAAAAATATTTTTTTTTTTTCAGAACAAAAACTGAACCAGGAAAGAAATGGAAAAAGGAAGAGCAGCCTCTGCATTAATTGTCCTAGGTGGGCCAAATCAATGCTCACTGCTAAACGGTCTCATCAGGAGATGGTAGAGCACCGAGGCCTACTAAGCATCAGACAATAATTCTTAATACATGACGGGAAGGCGAATACATCCTGATTCCCCCAATTTCATATCTAAAGGCTGTGCTCAAACATCTTCCCATCATTACCCTCCACCTTCTACATGAATGGGATCTGCTTGTCTCTCCCCTTCCCCAAAAAGGAAAGCAGGTCAAAATATCTTGCTAGATTAAATCTCCCAATCTCCCACCCCCCTTCCTGGATAACGGTACCGAGATTTCACCCCCATCCCTGCAAGTCTTGATGCCCTGCGCCTGCAGCCAGGAGCCTCTCGCCGCTTCAGAGGATGAAACCTCTCAGCGAGCCAGGCGCCCTTCCAAGGGACCCTCGGCGAGACCGGGCGGGCTGCAGGGAGACCAGCGACAGGGGGACCGCCGTGGGGGGGGGAGGTGGATTTAGAAGCGTGGGATGCTAACAGGGCAAGGGCGCAAGACGAACCTCCGTCTCGCCGCCTCCTTCCTCCTCCTCCAACCACCACCACCCCAGCAGCTGAGCCGGTGCCCCGACCGGCGCCCGAAGCCTCGGGCCGCACTTTCTGACGCCCTAACCACGGATGCCAAAGGGAAGCCCATCGACACCGCTGCCTGGGGCTGGACCGGAGCGATGCAAACCCCCGCCGTGCCCTAGGCGCATCCCTTCCTTACCTGGCCACCAGCCGCCGCCGCTGCCGCTGCCGCCGCCGCCGCCTTGCCGGCGGAGCCTCGCTCGCTCCTGTTCCCCCCGCGATGCCGCCAAGGCCCGGGGCTCACAGTGGCCTCATCCCCTCCGGCTTCCCCGCAGATTCTCCTCGGGATCCGCGCTAGCCGCCGGGCTACCAGACCTCGCCGCCCCCGCCGCTGCTACTGCCGTGCCTGCTGCTGCCGCTGCCCCGCACGGCTCCCATCCTTCTGCAGCGCCTTCCTTCTCAGACTCCCGCATTAGGGCAGAGACCATCGAGCGCGCGGCCGAGCCCCCCCCCCGCGTGCGCGGCCCCGAGGAGCGAGGCCGGGAGCGCGCGCCTAGGGAGTGCGGCGGCGCGGCCGCTGCTACGACCTCCTTCTCCTCCTCCTCCTCCTTCCTCTTAGGCAACCCGGGAAGGCTCCCTTTGGCCTTTTTCCTCCCTCCCTCCTTTCTGGAGAAATTAAATGAGAGGCTCGGCGGTCGATAAAAGGCGGGAGGGAAGGGCCCCCCCCGGGCGCTAATTGAGAGGCCCGAGGTGATGCATCGCTCCAGAAGGGGAGGGGAGAACCTGCAATTGGATTAATGGGGGGGGAGTCATTAACGTGGGATGTTTAGCGAGGACGATGGGATTATGGAGGGATATGGAAGAGTGAGCAATGGCCAGAAGGGAAGGACATCCAAAGAAGGTGGTAATCAATAAGTGAAGTAATTGGTAAAGCAGAACAGAGGAGGGTCCACAAGAGGCTCCAATGAAGAGATCAGAGTTAGCCAGATGATATATTGGATGGGGCAAGTAGAGTTGACCCCTACTGTTAGGCAGACTGAGGCCCATTGTAGGTTTTTTGACAGCCTAGAGAGTTGTTACTTAATGTATTCGCGAAGGCTTTCACGGCCGGGATCTAATGGTTGTTGTGGGTTTTTCGGGCTCTTTGGCCGGCATCTTCAGAGGACAGCAGCTTCAGAGGTCCAGAGCACAGAGTGCTGTCCTCTGAAGATGCCGGCCACAGGGACTGACGAGACATTGGGAAGAACAACCTTTGGAACATGGCCAAAGAGCCCGAAAAACCCACAACAACCAGTTGTTACTTAGTTTTTTACAATTATATTTTATTGCCAAGAGAGATAACCTGTAAGGGTTTTTTTTCTTTGCCTCCAGCCCCCCAGGAACTGGTCTAAAGTATCTGCAGCTTATTTTGAGAGATGAACCTTTTTGTGGTTCTGCGCAAGGCAGTAAAATGCTTTGGCTGATTTGGGAGGCAGTGCTTGACAGGGGCCCATTGCAGTGGGCTGAGGGGACGGCACAGCAGCCAGAGATGGCAGGCTCAGCCAGGGATACTTGAGGGTATTCTTTCTCCCTTGTGCACTCATAGGCAAGAGAGCATTTGCTCAAACACTCCTGCATTCCCACTGTTCATGCATAAGGAGTAGGCAATAACACATTGCCTCCAAATTCTTCTACATCCTGCTACTTCTCCCCTTTCCCCCAGTTTCAGTGGGAGGGGAACACAGGCTGCACCCCTCTGCTTCTCCTGAGGCACGCAGCACTGCGCTAGCTGGCAGCAGCACGAGACCATTTTCCCAATGGGCCACACTCCACTGTTGACTGCCCTTTCTACCTTCTCAACTAATGGTGTGTTCTCACCCAAGACACCAAAATAACCTCTCTCTAAATCTCCCATCTTTGTGTGTAGCTATTAATACTGTTGATGAAGAACGGGAAGAAAGGAAGGGAAAAATTCAGGGAGGTTGTATGACAGTATGGGCTGTCATTGTGAAATGGTAAAGACAACTGGCATTCCAAGCAATTTCATGTTTAGAGTTGAATATTAGAGTCAGGCATCATGGGCATCATTTTAAATGGTGTACCTGGCTGCTTTTTGCTCCTTTTGAACCTTAATTCCATATAACATATATGCTATCTTTCTACCACCACAGAATGAGCTTCCCCTGCTCCTTTTCTACATACCTATATTGAACTGGTACTTTCGCTGCTCTTAATTTGGCAATCTTAATTTTTTTTCCACAATGTTGACATGGGAGTTTATTTACTTATTTTATTTATTGAAAATATTTTACCCCACCTTTCTCCTTAAAAAGGACCCAAGGCAGTTTACATCCTATGAAAGACAATATTTAATGCTGAAAATAATGAGTATACAATGGTGGTTTACTTCATTAAAAGCCAATATTTAAAGAAAAGAATAATGAGTATAAAGAGGCAGCTTACATCGTTAAATATTAAAGCTGTCACATGGGCCAGATCAGATCTTTTAAGAAACAGATGTAGCTGACACACTAGTTTCAGTTGTGCAAACGCACTCCTGGCCACCACCGAGACTTGGGCATCCAGGCTCAGGGATGAACCCAGAAGCATCCCCAAGCTGCACCCCATCCAGTACAGGCTGCATCCCTATTCTTTAAGTAAATCACAGCAGTGAATTAGAAATGTGTTCCAACTTGGCTAGAATGTTGCAACCATGCTGTTGATCGTGGTTGGTTACTTAGTACTGGGATTCCCCATTCTCATCAGTCAAAATAAAGACCCATGAGATTCCTTACCTCCAGTAGAGAGTGGGACAGGAAGTGCTATTATATGTCTATCGTTTGCATAAACTGTCTCTGTGCTAAAGTAGTAGTCTTTCCTTTTGAGAAATCAAATGCACCACAAAGCAAGCACAGAACAACTGGCTAATTTTTAAAACAAAGATGGACAGAAACTCTCCAATGTTTATGGTTCTTAAAAGTCCATGTGCCAAAGCAGCACCCATCATTTTTTTTTGTAATTTGCACTTTTTGTTAAAGTGTTATCTACATGATTTGTGTAAAGAATCATTGACCAGTATCATATTGCTAGTTTCAGCTAGCATGTAGACACATTGAATAATTTACTGAATGGTTAATTAAAAACGTATGTAAATCCCACTGATTCAGTGGGTCTACTTTAGTTTATGACTAATGATAAGATATTGGTCATCCTCTTTTTCTGGTTGAGAATGCCAAGAAATACCTCATCTGAAATCCACAGATACCTTTGTAAATTAAAAAAATATATTATGGGGAAATAAAACAAAATTGATCTCTAATTACCAGGATTGCCAGGTCTATTCCCAAAGATTTTGGGGTCAAAAGATGTAGCAGTGGCTAATGATATGGCCAGCTTTAAGATGGGTTTAGAGAATTCATAGTGATGAAGGTAGCACATGGGATCTCCATGATATCCTCCAGCATAACCCCATGCATAGAAGTTTACTTTGGGAACTTACATAACTAAGTTTAGGGTTCTTTCTCCTATGCTATCACTGAATCGATTTTCTAAAGGAATAAACATTAGTTTTCTAGTTTTCCGCAGTCAAGAACTTCCACAATAGTTGATCTTGCTGAATATCCATAAGGTCAAAACCAGTATGCTGTACCAAATATTCTGGTAAAAACAAATTTGGGCATAGCACATGATAAAGCAAACTTGATCTGAGCTAAGCTGAAGTACTTGAGTTTAAGCTGATTTAGTCTCATAAAGATCAATAGACTGAAATCCAATTTCCCTGACTTAACTGGATTGTAGGTTGATCTGTGATTCATTCAATCGGGTTGATTTGTGTGATCAGTATCATTTATGCTCCTGTGTTATTTACCACAATAAAAAATAGAAATATGAATGAATTCTTCTATCCTTTCTTTAAAATTTATTTTCTCTTTCATTACCTGACCAATTTTCTTAATTTGAACTTGGTTTGGTACTCATTTTGATATGATAAAGTCAACCTGAAGTATTTTTTTCTATTGTAATTTCTACATGTAGAATAATTCTTGTCAATGCATTTAAAATGTATGTTTGAGAATGCTTGAAAGAACCTGAATGGCATACTATATGTATAGCAAAATGTATTTTGCTCTGAACAAAATGGAAAAGTGATGATACTTCAACATCAGGCTTTTAGACTGATTTTTAGAGCACCTTTAGAGCTCCTCCAGGCATGATAACAGATATGTGGTCCATCTGAGGCAATGATAGTTTCCCTGCTGGAATAGAATTACTGGTCATTTTTTCCAAAGGAATTTTTCTGATTTCACCTTTACTATGAATTTGTTTGAACATGTGAAATACCAAAAGCTCAGTATATGAACTGTCCTCAGTTAAAAGCATTATTTGCAATTTTATGAGCTCATGTAAAATTTTTACCTATGATGCTTGCTCTTTGTTGCTTTTATTTTATCTTATTGTTATTAATTATGATTCAAAACAAAACAAACTAAATAAAAGTCTCAGTAATGTGCAGTGACCAAGTTTTTCAACAGGTGTAGCTGTTCACAGTATGAAGGGGACCATTTGTTATACCTGCCTATCATGTAGGTGTTGAAGATGAGGACGCTATACTGTACGGACATGGCTGAATATTTAGGGGTTTAAAGCCAAACCTTTAGAAGCAAATATTCAGAATAAAATACTTCTTTCTCTAATGGGAGAATCTGTCGGGCTCAAATTCATTATTTTTTTTTAAAAAAACAAGCTGTTTTAAAGAAATCTGGGAAAAAACTTATAAAATCAAGCCAAGTAAATTTTTCACATATCCCTAATAATGGTTTATATGCTGCTTCCTCCATTTACACCTAAGTGAACTGGAACTCATCAATCTTTTACTGAGCAAATTATACTTTAGGATTAGCTCAAATGAGAATCAGGCCAGTCTATGTTCTGCTTCATAGGGCATGAATGACTTAATTATTTTAGTGTCTCTCTGAATTGTGCCCTTGCCATAGCCTTTCATTCACAAAAAAGGCCAAATCTGAACTGAAAGAAGGCACACTTAAGCCTTCCAGTGTCACTAAGCTGGAACTTATTTGGACTGCACCTAGGACATTGTGTCAAAATGCTTTTTACTAGAGTAATAATGTTTATAGCATCATTACTAGGAAATATGAACATACCGTACATGAATTGGATTAACAAATATAGCTAGATATGTTATGGATTTTATAAACATTATCCTAAATAACCTTCACAAAGATGGAATCGTAGACTAATACTGACGTGATAGAAAAATCTCTCCTTCCTTTCTCATTTGCTTGACTGATGGGTGTTGCAAAGTCCATTATATGTCTGATGTTCAGAGATCAGACTTTGTACTTGCAGTACAGCTTTTGGAAAGATTCCTTTAGTTACATTTATGGAAATGTCCTGTGAAAATAGGATATCAACATAGCTTGCTCAGTCTCACAAACTTTTCATCTACTTCTAGAAAAATGCAGATGAAATATCCCCTCACCAAGGAAATTATGTAGATGGCCCATTTTGATTAAACTTTTCCAAGTTTAGATTTCTTTAAAAACCACAACTCTGGGAGTCAACCCGTGGATGAAAATATGCTGGAACAACTGATTATCTATGAGGCCTGAAAAAGGATATGTCATCAAATGACATTTTTAAAATGCACTTTTGGAGAGAAAGTTCACATTTTTCCTAAAACTATGCTAAAAACTTGTATTCAGCTTAGTTTTTATAAGAAAGAAATTTAAGGAAGCTAATAAATTTAAAAAAAGGTTTAGTAGCATGTATGGCATGCAAGTTTACCTTGAGTAGCACAATAAAACAATATAAACATAAACTAAAAATAAAGAATTTGGGAACGACAAAGAAAACTGAAATAGGGTAAAATAAATAACAGTATTCCACTGGAAGCATTTTTGAATAGCAATGTTTTAACAGCTGTATGACACCATCGAGTCTAGTGAATTCCATTTGGCAAGGTATTCCATAGAGTGGATGCCATGTTCTCATAGTGGCATTTGTTCACCAAATTAATCTAATTAAAAAGGCCTTTTCTGCACCACTAAAACACTCTTGCATAGCAATTTCAAATCTAAATCCATGCCAGAAGCCTAATGAAGCCAAAAATACTTCCAGTTTCTGAAGACTCAGCAAATCCCAAAACAAGTCTTATCAAGATTAGGTTGATGTCTTATTGGCAGGGTAAAAGCAAGCTGAGTCTTAGTGCCAAGAAGAGCCAGACCAAGGTGTCTATGGTTCTTCCAAGGCTACTGTTTCCATATTAATGGCTCTAAGCAGCAGTTTCTAAACATGCTTATTTAAAAGTGGAAGCGGGAATGGCAACTTAAAAGTTACAATTGTTTTGCATTGTTTTGAAGACAACATTATGATCCACAGTAATGGGTTGCCCAATTGTTCAAAACAAGTTCACAGAGTCAAGCTGTAAAAGAAAATATCTTTCTTTGAATTTCTGGGCTCTTCTCGAAATTCCAGGTTTGTTCAGTCCACCAGGAAACCCATGTTGTATTATCCTGGAGCCATCACCCAGCTGGAAATTGTTGTCTAGTTAAGATTACTGATAATCTCAGCAATTTCTCCTAAATCAGTTCTGGATTTTACTTCTAATTTACCACCAATTAAGGCTTATTTTTGGTATAGTGAAAAGCAACATATTGTAGCACTCCTTTGTCTATTCTGTTGACATAATAACAATCTCGCATGCACTAACACTGGGTATCAGTGGGAAGTAGACTTCACAGCCTAAGGTGCCTGTCCTCTTGCCACTAACTTATTACTAAAATTCTAATTCCCACCTCTAGCATTTGAGGTATGTCCCCCATCACTCTTCCTGTTTTCTGTCCTGCTTGTTTTCTCTCTCTCCTGTCCAAGCTCAATGCAGCAAGCATGAAAGGATGTCTCTCCCATATGGCAGAGTTTCCAATTTCTCATTTTTTCCTTTCATTCTTCGGATTGTAACTACTAATTATGAGTGTAAGTAAATAAACTCTTTTTTCCTACTTTAAATGCTTCTAGGGCAAAGTGCTGGTTTGTGTGGGCAAACCAAAGGGGAGGGGTGAAGAAACCAAGCTGATATATCCATATTTCTTACTGTACTAACTAAAAAGGAATAACCAAAAAGTCCCAACAGATTGCCCTTCCTCTACAAGAATGTGTATTTCTAATGAAGCTAAGAGTGTTACTATATTTTGGAATAACTGATTTTCATTTAGGTATTTTTCCTGCTAAAAATCTATCTGTGGAAGCATTGATGGCCTCTACTTACATGATAGCAAATTTTAGGTCTTCAATCTGAGCCTCCAAAGCTAATTTTCAATTCCTGTTCTGACACATCTGGCACTGAGAAAAGACAACTCAATACTTAATCTCCCTCATATAAGGCTCTAGTTTTTCTCTTGTCACACACTGAGTTACAAGTTGGTATGAGTGTGTCAGGGAAGAGTTAATGCCTACAGTGAAAAAAATACTTTGTCAAATATTTTCCATGCCTTGGTTCAACCATCAATTCAAATGGAGATTACAGTTATGAAACCAGAAGGCTGAGACATGAAAGGATGACTATGAAAGAATTAGAAAAGAACTTTGACTCGAAGGATGTGTTGCTAGAGCTCAAGGTCAAAATGATCTGTATTATGGTATTCCTGATTATTATGTACAGATATGAAAGCTACACAATGAAGAGAGCTGACAGGAGGGGAAAAAGTGACTCATTTGAAGAGTGGTGTTGGAGGAGAGCTTTTCAGATGCCATGGAGTGCCAGAAAAACAAATGAAAGGATTCTAGATTAAATCAAGCTTAAATTGTCACTAGAAGCTAAAAAGACTAAACTGAGCTGTCATACTTTTGGATGTATCATTAGAAGATAAGAGTCATCCAAAAAGACAATAGTACTGGAAAACATTGAAAGCAGTAGAATCAGACAAAGAGATGGTTAGTGACAAGTTCCCTTGGAGTTCCTTAATTCATAGGTTGTCAGAAGTGACTATACGTTGTGTTATGCACACAGCATAACAACAAGGTCTTCTTGATCATGGACAGGTAGGGTCACACTGGTAAAGTAGAGTAGAGTAGAAATGTTTTCTGTTTGTGCTGCGATAATGGACGGGAGGAAGTGAGTGAGTCTTCTTTAACCTCTTGCAGTCTTTAGAATGCTAATATATTCTGACTGAAAAAGAAGTGGGGAAATGTAAAGTAGCAGCAGGATGTATTTGGGAGATATTTCTCACTGCTTCTGCTGCCCTTTAAGTTACCATTGAAGTCAGCTAGGCTTACCTCCCTCTTTTACAGGTATCAGCTGCAGGAAGGTTGGGATAATAGCTGAGGAGTGACAACTCTTTTTTCAACATCTCCAGCATCTAACTGCATTAGCTTCTCAGTATTCCACATTTATATCCAAATATAATGACACACAGCACAAATCAGACAATTAGAATAAAATTGTTCAAACACAAAAATTGCAATCACAAGTGTTGAAGAGGCAAAAGAAAACCCTGTGAATAAAAGAAGTATTAAGAGAAGAAAGATTTACTTCAGTGGTCCCCAACCTTTGGCCTCAGATGTTCTTGGACTACAACTCCCAGAAGCCTACACCACTGCTTCTGCTGGCCAGGATTTCTGGGAGTTGAAATCCAAGAACACCTGGAGGCCCAAGGTTGGGGACCACTGATTTACTTGGCTAAATATATGACAGTTAGACAACTGGACTAAGTTTTGGATTTAAAAAAGAGAATGTAGGACAATGACTGAATTTGAAGAAATTATTGAAAAAAGAGAATAGATGAAAGATCAATACCAAAGAAAAGGGATAATAAGTGTAATATATAAGATGTTACTTGAGGATGAATACAAAATAACAGCATTAAAATAGGTATAGCAAGGAGACTTTAACAAATAAATTAAGGAAATAATTTGGAAAGTTATATGGGAGAAAAGAATAATGAAAAACATGTCAGTGAGAGTAAAGGAAAATTGTTACAAAGTTATATGGAGATGGTACTTAATACCAGTAAAACTGCATATGATGAATAAAGAGGTATCACCTCTATGTTGGAGATGTAAGAAGGAAAAAGGAACATATTATCATATGTGGTGGATGTGTGAAGAAAAACAAAAGGAATGGAAAATGGTATATAAGTGAGATAAAGGAAATTATAGGAATAAATATAGAAAAACGTTGAAGGATAGCTTTGCTAAACATAGTTAGAAACTGCCAAAGAGAAAAAGGGGTAAAGGAACTGATTATAATTATGGTGACAGCTGCAAGATTAATAATGGCAAAGAACTGGAAAAATAAGAAGCAGTTGAGTTTAGAAGAATGGTATGATGAAATATGGAATTTAGCCATCAATGACGAACTGACATGTGAACTGAAAGTTAGAAAAGGGCAGTTGAAAGAGAATGTTTTTAGTCAAATTTGGAACAAATGTATAGAACATGTATTTTTAAAACATAAAGGACATAACCCACCAGAACAATTAATACAGTTTTGGAAGGAGACGGGATGCACAAGTTAAAACAAGAAACGAAATACTAAAAACAATTATAGGTACATGTAGTAAATGAAATTTTATATAACTCTGAGGCTGAAGGGCAATATAGCACAAATGTGTTGTGGGGAACATATGTGTTATTATGTAATAATAATAATAATAATAATAATAATAATAATAATAATAATAATAATAATCATCATCATCATCATCATCATCATCATCATCATCATCATCATCATCATCATCAATTTTTTTAAAAATGAAGAAAACACTGCAAAGCAGGAAAAGACATACATCCAGATAATTGCTCCATTTCTTACCAAAGTATTTCATTCAAATTTTCCTATTTGTATTGTTTCATTTTACCACACACTTGTCTAAAAACACTAAACAAACCTATCTGTACACTAGCAATGTAATTACAGCAGACCTGTGTTAATAGGATTTATGTTTCATTGACTGTTCCCTGCTTGATTGTGATGTATTGATAGTTGCTAGTTATGATGTGTACTGTCTCCGGGATCAGAGCTGGCAGAGTGTGAGCTTCTCAGAGGCATCTGGCCAGAAAAAGGATACAACCACAGCTGGAGCTTCAGCCTGATTCTTCTTATGGGAAGTGCATCATGACTGGTCTCAGAAGAAAACAAGGCTTTAGACAGAAAGAATTCCAGGGTTTAAATGGTCAGGGATTGAAAAATACTTGGGGAAACTTGGAAAGAAAATCAAGGCAGAGGCTAAAATCTTGTTACTTAGCCTAGTAAATCACATTAAGGTAAGGCCATTGAATCAATGGACATTTGGTGAATCAACTCTTCTGTATGTTCCATTGATTCAAGTGGGCTTACTCTAACTGTGGCTTACTTTATCCCAGTAAGTCACAGTTAAAGGAGACCTATGTGAATCAATGGAACATATGGAGGAGTTGACTCACTAAATCCCCATTGACTCAATGGACCTAGTCTGGAGTGATTTGCTACTATAAGCAACAGGATTTTGGCCAGGGAATGCAACCTACTATCAGTGTTAAATGCCTAAAAGATCAGATTGCTAGCAGCCAATAAAAGCAGGTTTAGTGTTTTATTTGTTCCATTCATCTCAATTGCCTCCTCATCACATGGATGTTCTGTTTTCACACTATATATCTCAACTGACAGATAGGTTTTGTGTATCCAGAGGTGGGATTGACCCGGTTCGCACTGGTTCCATAGAGGTGGTTGTTATTTTTTATTTTAGTTCGGAGATCCGGTTACTGGCCTGAGATGAATGAAGCCGGAGGAGCCAGGTGACCAGCGACGAGCGGGGGAGGGAGGGGGGCTATGTGTTTTTTTTCAAGTTAAAGACAACTAAGGCTGTTGCTCTGACAATTTGAGGAGACAAATGGCAGGCTTACTCAAAAACAGGAAGACAGCTATCAGTTTTTTTAACACTAGTAAGATTTACCATCAGGCTAGGGTTGAAGAAAGCAGATCAACATATCAAAGGGGAATCGAAACTATCCACACATTCAGGCTGGGGGCTGGAGGGACTGCGAGGAGGAGGAGGAGGAGGAGGAGGAGGGACTAAAGCATACTAATCAAGGATTTGTGACCAGCATCTTCAAGAGGACTGTGTTGAGATAGGTTTAAGTTTCAAGCTTTCATTTTTGAGATTATTCAAGTAAGTAAGTATAATACATAAAAGGCAAACTATGTTTGAGCATAAAGCTGGCTTTTTATTAAATATTTCCCTGCCTTAGCTGTTTGCCATGCAGTCTTGACTCTGGCAGGCAAAGACTTTTGTGGTAGGCTTTTTTAACATGTAAACTGCTGTGGAGAAATGGAGGGAGGGAAATGAAATGGGATTGCTTTTTAAAATTTTTATCATGTAAAATATATTTTCAAAATTATTTCAACAGGATTCCCTTTAGAACCTTTTAGCATTTATGTATTATTGCATCTTTATGCTGCCTTATAGTGGGATGTAAAAAAAAATATTTATCATTGTGTCAGGGTTTGTGAACCACTGGAGACACTCTGCAGAGAGAAAGATGGGTTAAAAATAAAAATAAACAAACAAACAACCCAAGGCTCCAGGGTTTTAAAAAAACTGATACTTCTATTTTTTGAAAGAAATAAATACCTGAACTTTGGAGAAAAAAGGTCAGAAGCCTGTTGGTGATTAATTAGTTATTTAGATTTTCAGGGAGGGAACATGCCACTTTTTCCATTGGTATGCGGAAATCTAGTATTTAGGATCTATGGAAAAACTAATGGGGAACCAGGCTCTATCAGGTATTATATTTTATTATGATTGTAAAAAAATTAAAAGTGGCTAAGGGCATCTATTTGCAAAGGCTTTCACGGCTGGGATCTGATGGTTGTTGTGGGTTTTTCAGGAAGAACAATTTTCAGAACACGGCCAAAGAGCCCGAAAAAAACCCACAACAAACAATTAAGGGAATAACCTTTCAACTTTCTGGAACTGGCAGTTAGATGCATAAAAAACCTGTTGTTGCTGTTATTGTTATGTGTCGTCAAATTCCCCCCTACTTAGGGTGCCCCTAGGAATGAGCAATCTCCAACATGGCTTGGCCTCAACAGCCCTGCCCATCTATTGCAAACTCAAGCTTGTGGTTTCAATCGGAAGTAGGTCTATCTTGCATTTAGCCTTCCTCTTTTCCTGCTGCCTTCCACATTACCAAGTATTATGGTCTTTTTCAATCTATGCCTCCCTTCTCATGATGTGCCCAAAGTAGTACAGCCTCAGGGTTTTTTTTTTGTTTGTTTTTGCCTCTGGAGATAATTTAGGCTTAATTGGATCTAGAACCCAATTACTCATATTTTTTGGCAGTCCAGGGTATCTGCCATACGATCCGATCAGGCCAAGGGTGTCTGCAAAGATGATTGAATTTTTGTTAATTGGGATAGTCCTCTTTGAAGAGCCACATGTCAGCATGCTGTTTTAAGCTTCTGTTTTTGCAACGTTGCCCCTTTGCGCTGTCCTCAACAGCCCTGCACAGCTGGTGCAAACTCAACCTTGTGGGTTCTTTGATGGTGTCAATCCATCTCACATTTGGTTTTCCTCTTTTCCTGTTGCCTCCAACTTTTCTACAGAACCTGGAATGGGGAGGGATTAAATGTTGGTGAATTGGGGAGTGGGCGGGAGATGCTTGCGTGGCAGCCTAGTATTGAGTCAACATGTTTTTACAATTATTTTGTAAGAAAAAGTGACTCATTTGAAAACAAGACAAAAAGAGCAGAACCCACAAGCTGCAAAAAAAGCATACATTTCATAAATAAATAACTGGCCAATGGGTTTCTCTGGCCACTGTTTTGAGGGAGATCGTAACCCTGTCTTTGTGGTTGGTGCAGGATTCTGGGAGTTGTAGTCCCCCCATTAAGGGCATTTATTTGCAAAGCTTTCACGGCTGGGGTCTGATGGTTGTTGTGGGTTTTTTGGGCTCGTTGGCCGTGTTCTGAAGGTTGTTCTTCCTAACGGCTCACCACAGAGACTGGAAGAAATGTTAGGAAGAACAACCTTCAGAACACGGCCAAAGAGCCTGAAAAACCCACAACAACCAATTAAGGGAATAACCTTTCAACTTTTTGGAACTGGCAGTTAAATACATACAAAACCTGAGGTTGCTGTTATTGTTATGTATCGTCAAATTCCCCCCTACTTAGGGTGCCCCTAGGAATGAGCAATCTCCAACATGGCCTGGCCTCAACAGCCCTGCCCATCTATTGCAAACTCAAGCTTGTGGTTTCATTAGGAAGTAGGTCTATCTTGCATTTAGCCTTCCTCTTTTCCTGCTGCCTTCCACATTACCAAGTATTATGGTCTTTTTCAATCTATGCCTCCCTTCTCATGATGTGCCCAAAGTAGTACAGCCTCAGGGTTTTTTTTTTTTTTTTTGCCTCTGGAGATAATTTAGGCTTAATTGGATCTAGAACCCAATTACTCATATTTTTTGGCAGTCCAGGGTATCTGCCATACGATCCGATCAGGCCAAGGGTGTCTGCAAAGATGATTGAATTTTTGTTAATTGGGATAGTCCTCTTTGAAGAGCCACATGTCAGCATGCTGTTTTAAGCTTCTGTTTTTGCAACGTTGCCCCTTTGCGCTGTCCTCAACAGCCCTGCACAGCTGGTGCAAACTCAACCTTGTGGGTTCTTTGATGGTGTCAATCCATCTCACATTTGGTTTTCCTCTTTTCCTGTTGCCTCCAACTTTTCTACAGAACCTGGAATGGGGAGGGATTAAATGTTGGTGAATTGGGGAGTGGGCGGGAGATGCTTGCGTGGCAGCCTAGTATTGAGTCAACATGTTTTTACAATTATTTTGTAAGAAAAAGTGACTCATTTGAAAACAAGACGAAAAGAGCAGAACCCACAAGCTGCAAAAAAAGCATACATTTCATAAATAAATAACTGGCCAATGGGTTTCTCTGGCCACTGTTTTGAGGGAGATCGTAACCCTGTCTTTGTGGTTGGTGCAGGATTCTGGGAGTTGTAGTCCCCCCATTAAGGGCATTTATTTGCAAAGCTTTCACGGCTGGGGTCTGATGGTTGTTGTGGGTTTTTTGGGCTCGTTGGCCGTGTTCTGAAGGTTGTTCTTCCTAACGGCTCACCACAGAGACTGGAAGAAATGTTAGGAAGAACAACCTTCAGAACACGGCCAAAGAGCCTGAAAAACCCACAACAACCAATTAAGGGAATAACCTTTCAACTTTTTGGAACTGGCAGTTAAATACATACAAAACCTGAGGTTGCTGTTATTGTTATGTATCGTCAAATTCCCCCCTACTTAGGGTGCCCCTAGGAATGAGCAATCTCCAACATGGCCTGGCCTCAACAGCCCTGCCCATCTATTGCAAACTCAAGCTTGTGGTTTCCTTAGGGATTAGGTCTATCTTGCATTTGGCCTTCCTCTTTCCCTGCTGCCTTCTACCTTTCCCAGTATTATGGTCTTTTTCAATCTATGCCTGCCTTCTCATGATGTGCCCGAAGTAGGACTTTTCCACAGAACCTGGAATGGGGAGGGATTAAATGATTGTGGCATTGTGTGTTACGTGCCATTCAAGATGACCCTAATGGGCCTTTCAAGGCAAGTGAGGTTCTCCTTCTTCTTCCTTCCCTTCTTCCCACACAACTACCTTCCTTGTTTCCCCAGAGCAGGGAATAGAGATTAAACCTGCACTGCATGGGGTTACACAGCACTCTCCTTGAAAACTAAGGCTTGTATTGTAGGACTCTTCCCTGAGGACTTGTGTGGGGCTGAAGGAGAAAAGGGGCAGCAGAGGAGGACAGAGGAGATGAAAATGGAAGGTGGAAATTTGGGGAAGACAGTGGAGGGGGGGGAGTCTTATGTTTTTGGTGAAACTGTGGCATGAAGGAAAAGTGGAAAATGAGAAGAGGAAGCAGCTGCCAGGGCTCTGAGGGAAGCCATCATCACTACCAGCGCCGCCAGCAACACCAACACCCCCAAAGCGACTGACGAGGAGAAGCGGTGGGTGCGGGGTGGAGGGGAAAGATGGAGAAGGAGGAGACCTCAGAGGAGTCAGTAACTGAAGGACCGATTGAGGTGGTGGGGGTGAGGTGGAGTGGCAACAGACTGAAAAGGGAACATACCTTCCAAGCCAGAAGGAAGCGGGGGGGGGGGAGAAGAACTCCACAACAGGTGCACAAAGGCTGCCTCCAGGTAACAACAAACAGGGCTATCAGTCATTTCAGGAGCAGGAAAGGGGAGGGAAGCAATTTTTACTGGTGAGCTATAGGGCAAAATAGGAGGTAAAGGGAAGGAGAGATGTGTCAGTTCTCTGTCAAACTTGGTCATAAGCACCCACTGTGAGGTGTGTGTTTGTGTGTGTGTTTTTGGCACATGCCCATGGTGAGGGTAACAGCAGCAGTATGCCCAAACAGATGCACTTATCCAGATGTCTTAATTATGTGAGAAGTAGTTGTGATAATAGGCAGTAGGGAGACCACTGTGGAAGAAATCCTCATCAGATCCCACTGTCCTGGGCATTTACTTACTTATTTACATATTTATTTACATATTTATTTACATATTTACATATTTAAATATTGACTTATTTATTTATTTACTTATTTATTTACTTATTTATTTATTTATTTATCATTAGGACATAGAACCTGTTGTTAATTTATTTGAATCCCACCACTGTGTGTATCCCCTCATCACCATGGGGGAAAAAAGCTGGACTGTAGCCTGGATTCAGCCCTGTATTTAAAGTCTTCCACTTTAGGTCTTACAGAGGTAATAATATTAATGTGCACTCAAGTGAATTCTGATTTACGGCGACTCTTTCCAGGGTTTTCTGGGTATAGAGTACTCAGATGCAATTTACCTTCTTCTGCAGGCAGTATGAGACTGTGCAGCTTGCCCAAGACTACAGATGCCTTTTCTTTTTTCAACTTTTGAAACAATTGTTTCAAGGGCAATCAGCCTTGCTTCTAAGGGAAACCTTTGGGTTTTTTCAATGTGTTAAAGACCAACCAGTAATGTGTCTGTTCCTAATGAACTGCTGCAGGATTGTCCTGATGACTAGATGAAGATATTTAAAATTAGCAGTCTTCTTAAATACATTAAAATAGACTGTTTGTGCAAATGAAACATTATTTCTAATACGATGTGACATAGTGGTACTGAAAAGCTGTCAGAGAGGTCTCTGTAAGGCCAGTCAACGCTATAAACAATACTTTCTATGCAATTTAGTACATTCAGAAGGTCTTTATAACAAAGTTTCAAGGTTTGGTACAAATGGATATATTTCAGGAGGGTGAACCCTTTTAGAGGGGAAAACTGAATGTGGGAGTGGATTAACTGTCATAATGCATTCAATGAAGAGTGGCAGATATAGTATTTTAAGCATACAAGTCTCATTCATTTAATCCCCAGTTATTGGATTAGGACATTGTATGAATAATAATCCAGTAAAAATATATCTTTAGTTGAGTTTTTTTAAATGAAATCTATGTATTAATATTTTTCAGAAAAAAAGGTGTGGAAAAATATTAATTGGGTTCCACCTTTCATGATGTCAGCCATCTATGCCAGGGAGGAAGAAGACTGTGGCATTATCATTAATCATCATCATTAACCAATGGCCGTACCGTTTAGGACCGGTGGGAGTATGAGTCAACTACATCTACAGGGCCATAGACCCCTTGCCTCTGATCTATATCATCACATTGTGGAATATGTGGTGTCTACATCTAAATATATACAGAAAGAGGACCAAACTCTATGTATATTTATTTATTTATTTATTACATTTGTATACCACTCAGCTTAGCTGAAAGCACTATTCGGGGTAGTTAACAACAGACAGGAAAATAATATATCAGCCCCCAAATTCTCAACCATAGGGTTAATTTTAAAAACTCAGATAAAAATTAAAGTAAACCATAGAAAGAAACTGAAACCATGTGGATGCTCAGCTATATATAGTGGATTCTCTGCCATCCAGGTTTGAAACGGAGCGTGATTTCTAGCTGAGCTTTCTTCTGTGCTTTCCCCAAGATCTGAAAGGGTTTCCCCACTCATGGGTCTTGTCCACCATTTCTTGGCAAGCTGGATCCAGCTCTACATCCAGCATATAAAATAACTGAACAGGCCCTGTCTAACTTGGATATCTGACAAATCAATGGCAGCTGCAACAATTTCTGAAGCTCATCCCTCAGGCCCTGTAGCCAAATACCCTGTCTCGGTTTCACAAATGTATGCTATCCAACTGGAACAGTGTTGTCTGTCCAGAGAAAACATTTGGATTACTGTTGTATCACCATGTCTGCCACTACTTGCCCAAGGTTTTGCTGGCTTTTCTTCTTGTAATCGCAACTTTACAGAGATCCTGAGCCCTGTACTGATTATGGCTTTTATTTAACTGCTGGATAGCTCAGTGGTTTAGGTATCTGGTGGCAGAGCCAGAACTTAGGAGTTCAATTCCCCCCTGTGCCTCCTTGACAGGGGCTGGACTTGATGATCCATAGGGTCCGTTCCAGCCCTGTAGTTCTAAGATTATTAAGTTCAACTCTACAGACAGCATGGCTAGGAGATGTGGAACCAGTCTCTGCCATGCAGATCAGATGAGTGGGAAGGTTATTCCATCCCACCTATACCATTAGGACTTCAGTAGAGCCGAGTTACTCAGCACAATGTAGAATGACTGGCACCAGCATGTCCTAAAGTGAACCAATGTGCCCTATCCATGTCTCACAGGCCCAGGTGTAGACTCCAACGCACTGTAAATCCCTGGTGATTGGGTGATGCTGCATTGATAGACTTGGGAAGAATTGCTGCAACCAGAAGAACAAATTGTTAGTTACCAGCACCTGCCTGGCAGTAGACATAACCTATGTAGTCAAAAACCTCTACTGAGCTATGCTCTGGATGCAGGCTGAGGGCAGCCCTGCCTTCACTACCAAGGGGTCAGACCAAATTCTGAATGAGTGAGCACCATAATTCTTGAGGGAGCAGACTTACCTTGGTCATTGCATCTGCAAGGATTCTGGCAAACTGGAAATGACTTTAAGAAATGAAGTCTTGCAAAGGCTCTTTCACCATCAGTTTGGCAGCCAATGCTGTGCACACTGTTGGCTCCTAACAGACACCCCAAAACCAAAGCTTCCAGATGCATTAGATTGTATATGCAGTATGGTGCCCTGATCCAAGGATGCCAGTGAGAAAGAGACCCGTGGAAATGGGGTAGAACATTAGCTAGACCTGCAGACCTTCCTTCATCCAGCTCATACTCCAAATATAAAGGTGCAGTGGAGGAACTCTTGCAAGGTGAATCCACACCACCCTTCCCAGGAATGCAACACTGCAGTTGAATCTGAGGGGGTCCAAGATCATCTGGAACTTCTTTAAGGTGTATATTTTGTGGGTTAGATCATATACAGTAGAGCAATCAGAACCTGTTAAGGATGCCTGACTCCTCCATGAGTCCTACAGAAATGTGCAGACCTACCAGGCAAAGAACAGAAGCCCATAATTCATTACAGCTGACATTATCCCAGTAAAGGATTAATCCCAGAATGAAACCACACCATCAATGATTTTCATTGTGGCTTTTGAAGAGACACTAGCAGGTCAACAGGTGTGCTTTGTGTCTCTCTTACTACAGACAAACATTACAAGTGTGAGAGAGTCCAGACAACAATCCAGCAGTATGGTCAGTAATCAAGCCAAGGTCAAATAACCACATATTACCAGAGAGCAAGTAATAATACAGAACCTGGCAGTCCAAATGAAAGAAGAAGGATAAAGCAAACAACAAGCAAAGAGGGTTCTACAACAAATCATTTCACTCGTTGATTCTGGACCTGGACTTCCTGCTTCTACGAGAGGGGAGTTTCTGTCTTTCTCTCACTGAGTGTCCTGCCAAAGTACCAGGTCAGACTCAGCATCTGTAACTATTTAACTAATAGCGACTGATAGCCTTCTTCCCCATACAGCTGCCTAATTCCCCCTTGCAATTATTCATGACGGCAACGTGGAAGCCATCACTGCACCCTGTGGTAGTGAATTCTACAGTTCAATTATGTCCTGCCTGAAGAAATACCTAATTTTATCTCTTGAATTTTCCACTATTCAGCTGTATTGGCTGGCCTTACACTATTTCATATTGGAATCTCAGACTGACTATTTCTAATAAACTAATCACGGAAAGATACTTGGACAGAATTTAATGAAAAATAGGCAGAGAGCAAGAGCAGAGGATTAGGCAGGTAGTTACAATTCAGTCACGTTGTTTATCTTATTTACTTAATGGCTGACAGCTGCCTAATTGACCAGGCCAAACTTACAGTTTGGAGAAGAGCATTCTCAGGGCACTGTCTTTGAATTATCTTTCAATCTGTGTGACCTTTTGCTTCATCAATATTCATGTGTTAATTTATATTCCTGAAGGGAAAAAAAGTGTCACTTAATACAATTCAAAACACAGCCACTCTAAATTTGCACCGATAGGTCAAAAGCATTCTTATAGTTAATGAGCTATGGAAAATACCACAAATCTACAGTATAATAATAAGTTTATTTATGGTCGTTAGACCAGTCACATAAGTATAAAACCTTATAAAACCTTAAAATTTCCAACTTTCAGTATTCAATTCTAACATGTTGACATACATACAACTGGGAACTGCAATCTAATTGGTATTTTACTTCCGCAGTCGAAGTATTGCTACACAGAATCTCGCAACTTGACAGGTGATCTGCACATCAACATCCAAGAGAAGGAACTCAAGCCTATTTCCCTCCAAACGTCCTGGCAATCTATCTATTAAGGGGGTTACAGTCTCTTTTCGCACTGCTTCATACAATGGGCAGGTGAAGAATGGGCAGGTGTATGGTCTCGATCTCCCTCAGGTGGCAGGATCATAACCTTTCAGCAAAAGGGGTATGTTTATACTTCCCTTCTAGTACAGAGGAGGGGAGGGCCAAACACCTTGCCAAAGTAAAGGCTCTTCTAGTTCCTTTAATTTCCAAAGACATTAAATATTTGGCCGGTTCCATACAGTTTTTGATGTAAGTCCTTGCTGTCATGTTTTGAATGCCAGAGAGGTCTGTTTGATATTCATTGTCCTCTATTCTTTGTTTAACTATTTGTTTTGCCTGCTCTATTCCAGAAGATATAAGTGCCTGAGGTGAGAGGCCAATTTTCCCCAAGTAGCCCTGGACCAATTTAACCCATTTAGATTGATAGTTATCATTAAATATCAAGGAAAATAGGCCTTTTGGGTTTAACTGTCCCTTTAGCCACATATATATAGACTGAATCCTAATCCAGGCTTCTACTTTAAGGCATCCTGTTTCTAGCCTTATCCTTGCATTCGACACACATCTTGGAACCTGGAGTATAGTTCTTAGAAATTTGGATTGAACTATTTCTTGTGATGAAAAGTGAGAGCTGGGTGGGCCCGTGAATGAGCTGTACAGCAGCTGAGCTAGTGCCTTTGCTTTATACAGTTTGAGGGCTGCTGGTATAAAGGACCCTCCTTGGGAGAGATGGAATTTTACTATGCTATTTGCCGATCTTTCTCCCTGATCTGCCACAAATTTACTATGCTGAAGCCTAGATCCCGAGGCCTGTAGTACTACCCCTAGATATTTGAAGCTGTTCACCTGCTTGATACTGTGTCCATTTATTTGCCATGACTGAATCTTGGGTCTCTGTCCAAAGGCAACTATCTTGGTCTTCTGATAGTTAATAGTTAGGGATTTGTATTCACAGTATGAGACAAGCTTCTTAAGTGCCCTCCTCAGCCCTACGGGGGTTCTGGATAGAATTACTGTATCATCAGCATAGAGTAAAGCTGGCACTGTTCTATCTACAAGTTTAGGAGAATGGAGATCAGTGGTGTTAATCCAGCTTGATAAGTCATTTATGTAAAAGATGAATAATGCTGGTGCCAGTAGGCAGCCTTGCCTAACACCTCTGTGCGTTTGCACAGATTCCGTGAGGTGTCCTTGTCTGCTGCACCTGACTCTCAAGTATGTTTCTTCATGTAGGGCCCTGATTACATATAGAGGTCTTTTGTCTACAGATGACTCTGTTAATTTGTCCCAGAGGTGTGTTCTCGATATAGAATCGAATGCTGATTTAAAGTCCACAATGGCGGCATAGAGTGATGTTACTCCTTTGGCTGAGTATTTCTCTATAAGATGCTTTATAATTAGGCATTGTTCTATTGTGGATCTCCCTGGCTGAAAGTCTGCTTGTTCTGCCCAAGTGATATTTTCTACTTCTAGCCACTCCTGGAGTTTTTCTAGGAGGTGCCTTGCATAGAGTTTGCTTATAATATTCAGCAAACTTATTGGCCTGTAGTTGGCTGGATCTTCCCTTTTCCCCTTCTTATAAAACGGGACCACTATGGCTGTTTTCCATGATATTGGGATATGGTCTGTCTCATTGATATGGGTGAAGAGAGGTGCTAGATCTACAGTGTTTATAAAATTTGACATCTCTTCTCAGGGATTCCTAAGACACAATGCTGCAATTTACTTAGCATCAAGGCAATATTTGGCTAGAACTACATCTCAACTCTTAAAATGGTTTTGGACTAAGATGTGAATTATCATTATCCTTGGTGATCCAGAGTTTGAACAAGTTACATTTTTTGGAACACAACTGACTGGGAGTCCTGGCAGTTGTACTTCAAAAGGCATTTTTCCAAGCTCTGACATAAAACTGAATGAAGCAAAACATCAAAGCATCATGCTAAGAGGCAGGATTACCTTCCTGTCACACACCAACATAGGGTGGGCCATTGTGGCCCTCCAGATACTGCTAGAGTAAAAGTCCCATAATCCTTTGGCTATGCCAGTTTAGGCTGCTGAGAGCTACATTTGGCAATTAGTCCTCAATCCTGCTCCAACAAATCAGCCTATAAAAAGTAGATGGCACGTAGATAAATAAAATAAACAAAATATGTTTCCAGTTCTCAAAATTATACAAGCTTGTGATGGAGACATCTCTATAATCAAATAGCTGTTAGTACCATGACTAACCTTTACCAATCTAAGGTGAAGGATGCTAGTCGATCTTACTTCGCTATTCAGATAAGTGAAGCTTCCAATCAGCAGGCAGAACAGTCCGTGATCTATCTGGAGTTGGTCATAGTGACTGGCTTCCCACTAGCATCTCACCTGACCAATTTCAGCCTTTTAAAAATCAAAAGTGGAGGCCATCTGCCAGGACCTTACCCCCTATTTGAAACAGTGGATGAAGCAGAGATGTCCAGCGCTCCATCTTGCCCGATGAGACTTACACACTTTCAGCCTGTGATATCAGACATGGTGGACAGAGTGTTTGATCACTGTCATGCCACCACCTCATCTCTTGACCCTTGCCCGGCCTGACTAATGAAAGCAGCCAGGCATATAATGTCTGAATGGGCTACAGCAATAATTAAATGGGCGTCTCCATCAAGGAAACACTCACTAGGCCCATTAGAAAGAAACTAAGCTTGGTGGTGGAGGATTTTGGTAATTTTAGGTCCATGACCAATGTTTCTTTCCTCAGTACTTGAGAGGGTGGTGGCCAACCAGTTGCAGGCTCTTCTGGATGAAACCAATGCCCTGGATCCATTTAAGTCAGGCTTCAGGCCATGCCATGCCACGGAAATGGCATTGGGCGCCCTGTTTGATGACCTATTGAGGGAGGCTGATGGGCAAAATGTATCTGCTAGTCCTCCTTGATATCTCAGCAGCTTTTGATACTGTCGACCATGGTATCCTCCTGGGGAGCCTCTCTGATTTGGGAACTGGTGGCCTGGTTTTTTCCTGGCTCCATTCCTTCTTGGAGGACCGTCCCCAGAGAGTTTCTTGGTCCCATGGAGCCTCAATTACTGGGTTCTGCGGCACTTGATAATCTCTACAATGCTGTTTAACATTTATTTGAGGCCGTTGGGAGGGGTCATTAGGGGATGTGGGGCTTCATGTCATCAGTATGCTGATGATACTCAGCTCTACATCATTTTTCCAACAACAGTGGATGCTGTTTCGTCCCTTGAGCACTCCCTGGAGGCTGTTCAGCAATGGATGTAGGAGAATGGACTGAAGCTGAACCTGGGCAAGACAGAGGTCCTTCGGGTGGGTGGCCCAGACATCAGTGGTTTGGGAAACTCCCTCTCTTTTTGGGGGGTGACTCTTACCACTAAGGGTGAGGTTCGCAGTTTGGGTGTACATCTGGACCTGGTACTCACCATGGAAACCCAGATGGCGTCAGTGGTCTGTTCTGCACACTTCCATCTTTGGCAGATTGATGTGGGGGCTCTCACCACCTTGGTCCATGTGCTCATAGTCGAGATTAGACTACTGTAATGCACTCTATGTGGGGCTGCCTTTGAGACTGATGCAGAAACTTCAGATGGTGCAGAATACGGTGGCCAGACTTCTTACAGGGGTGAAAAGGTACCATCATATTTCCCCTACTCTAGCAGCCTTGCATTGGCTGCCCATTCATTTCTGTGTTGATTTCAACGTCTTAACTATGACATAAGGTAAATGTAAAGGTTCCCCTTGACAATTTGTCCAGTCGTGTTCGACTCTAGGGAGCGGTGCTCATCTCCATTTCAAACCCATAGAGCTAGTGTTTGTCCGAAGACAATCTTCCATGGTCACATGGCCAGTGCGATTAGACACAGAATACCGGTACCTTCCCACCATGGTGGTACCTATTTATCTACTTGCATTTTGCATTTTGCATGCTTTTGAACCGCTAGGTTGGTGGAAGCTGGGACAAGCAACAGGGGCTCACTCTGTCATGTGGATTTGATCTTACAACTGCAGGTCTTCTGACCTTCCAGCACAGAGGCTCATGCGGTTTAACCCGCAGCACCACAATGTCCCTGTATGACATATAAACCCTGTATGACATGACCACTATGACATATAAAGCTCTAAATGGTTTAGGACCTTGATATCTGGCAGAGTGCCTCCTCCCGCCCAGTTCTGCCAGAGTCACTTGTTCTAGCCAGGCCACTAAGGGGCCTAATACCGAGGGAGGTTTGGAAGGAAAGAACGAGGAACCGGGCCTTCTTGGCAGTGGCCCCTCACCTCTGGAACAACTTGCTCATGGAGATCCGCTTAGCTCCCTCTCTGGCTGTTTTCAGGAGTAAAGTTAAGACCTGGCTATTTGGGCAGGCTTTCCCTCCTGCTGTATCTTAAATTTTGACATTTTTTGCCATCTTGTATTCATAGTATACTGTGGCAGAATGCCCAAGTCATGCCTGTCCGTCATATGGTGCTCTAGAACAGGAGCCTATGGCAGGACAGGACGGGTGGAGTCAGGAGAACAGTTGGAGACTGAGGGGAGTTGGAGAGGAATTTTTGAAGTGTTGGGACAGAGATTGGAAAGATGGTGTGTGTTAGAGAATAGATA
This sequence comes from Pogona vitticeps, assembly GCF_051106095.1. Lineage (NCBI taxonomy): Eukaryota > Metazoa > Chordata > Lepidosauria > Squamata > Agamidae > Pogona > Pogona vitticeps. Next base: position 49,465,070 of record NC_135786.1, read on the forward strand.
AGAGATAAAAGGAATAGAAAATAGATAGTCATAAGATATTGTTACAGGGGTTAATGTGAATGAACACAAACAAGCAAATGTGTAATCCTATCCAAATTTAATGACTGAACCATAAAAGAGCATCTATGACTTTCTTCTGTGATTCATCAATCAAACAATAAATAAACCTGTTATATTTGGCAGCCCAGGTCTAAGAAACATATTTGGTACAGTTGGATAAAGATCCACTGGTGGCAGCGTGTAAAGGGAGAAAATAGCACATCATGTCCAAAGGTGGACCTGTGTTTGAGGGGAAACAAACAGGGGACACTGGGGGAATGCGACATATATGTTTATTAGTTTCACTGTTTTTAAAAATTTGTAATGCCACCCAGAGTATACGTTTGGTCTAGATGGGTGGGGTAGAAGTCTAACAAACAAACAAACACAAAGCTCCAAGGCTAAGGAGATAAAATTTGTGTTTTCACTTAATATCTTAAAATCTTTACCCTTCCTTTTCTGCTAGTAATTTGTTTATCTTATAATGCTCCCATGAATAAATACCAGATTTATCACTGAATATGCAATTGATATTTTTAATGGTAAACAAAGTTATACAGTACATTGGTTTGCATAAAAGAACCTCAGCTGGTTTAAGTGATATCACAGCAGAATTAGAAATATTAGTTTTAATACTTTGGGAAAGAATAATAATTTCAGAAAAATAATTCATAATTACTTACTAATAATTGCCCCCCCCCATGATTACAAGGATATAACTCCAAAATGTATCTCTCAAAATTGACTTATAGTGGGATCTAAATGATTTACTAGAGAGCCCTTTTGACACTATTTCCTGATCTGTTATGAGTCTCCAAATGCCTCTGTGTATTAAGGCAGCATATCCATGACAGAAGTGGAGAGAACTAAAATCCCCCCCCCCTTTCTGAGTCTTTTCATGCATGTCCTTAACTACCTCTACAATTTACCTTCCCACAACTTGAGTCCTTTTCAGGTGTTCAAAAAAGAGTTCATCTGAAGGCACTTTTGACAGAGGAAGCCATATTATTAATCTGAGCTACAACTAAAACATAACAGAAACAAGGACAAAACACCTTTAAGACTTAACATTTATTTCATGGTGAGCTTTTGTGGGTACAATCTAATTCCTGTACAGTATATGACAAAGTTGATGGGATCCATGAGAGCTCAGCCAAAATATATTTGTTTGTCTTAAAGATGCAGCAGTACATTTATCTTTGTTTTTGTCCTAAATTGAAATTGTCATGAGGGAAACAATTCTAACCACTCTCCCATCTGTCATTGTCTTTAACGAGCTAGGAACCCTCTGAAGAAGAGACTGCTACCTGTAGGACCTCTCATTGCAACCACAGTCAGGAAATCTAATTTTTCCGGATCTTTAACTACGTAGAGAGGCTCCATATGTTACTGCCTCTCACTGTCTGGACTGTCCCTTTTTCATATGGAGACAGTGAGTGGCACAGAGTGAGGCTAAAACTCTCTCTCTCTGACCAGTTTGAGATTAACTCTTTTTTGAATGCCTGAATAGGACTTAGGTTCACAGGAATTCTAGAAATGGAAGGTTTTCTTTTTTTAAAAAAATCCTCATAAAGAGATTAGTTTTTGGCATCTATTGCTTTGGCATATTACCTCCTATTCTTTTAAAAAATGGAAGGAAGGGGAAATCCCTGTAGGTACGTAGTAGTGGATTCTTATCAGTTTTACTAGAGGACAGCAAGAGGAGGCTTTCTCTTCTGTGGAGGACGTATTGGCTGGCAGTGAAAAATGTGTATGAGGCAGAAATAGCCACTTGCTCTTTCTGTTTATAACTGAAGAGATTGATGAGCACCCCAAAGGAGTTGTAGACTCTTCTAGCCATCCATAAAATGTCATGTGATAAAATGGGGGAAGGGAGTTAGCAAAGTTACGGTGAAGCAATGATTGAGTATTGATTTTAAAAGGGCAAAATAGAACAAGAATAGACAAAAGGGACATTTTAAAAAGGCCTTTAAAATAATGATATCAAACAACAAAACCAAAATAAACAATACCCATATGTTACCATTCTGCAGCTACTACTTTCTTAACAGGCTCTCAAAAGAATTGTTCAAAATGGTGAATGTCCAATCAAATTCAGTTTTAGTGCAGAATGAAGTACATAGGGACAAAAATCTAATTTCAAGTGTGCAATTCTAATATAAAAACAAGCTCTCGATAACTGAGGAAACCGCTCCTGGAGTAAGCTACCATGCAGAGATCAGAAAGAACACTGAATCAATGAGCTGTAGCAGTGGGAAAGGCAAATTTCATTTTAAGAATAAATAGGAATGGGTGACCACAAAGCAAGTGCCATCACACCACTTCACAGGTTAAAAGGCACCAGAACTGTGTAAGAAGGGTATGTGTGAGAGGCAACTGAAAATAGCAGAGAATAGACCAACCCCTCCAAGGAAAGTCTATAACTTGACAGAGTTTTTTTGTTGCTGGTATGTGTTGTGACGTTGCCTTGGCTTTCAGTGACCCTATGAAAGAGCAAACTCCTCAGGTGTCCTGTCCTCGACAGCCCTGCTCAACTCTTGTAAACTCAAAGCTGTGTTTTCCTTTAGGGAGTCAATTCATCTCCTATTTCAGTGATGGCGAACCTATGACATGTGTGCCACAGCTGGCATGCAGAGCCCTCTCTGCGGGCACGCGAGCCACAAGTCACCAGGTCGCTACCCCTAGCAGCCAAACCTGAGGAGGCAGCTGCAGCCATGGTGCTAGCACCCCGACAGGTGGCAGGCCAGGATCCGGGCCCAACTGGAGGCGGATCTGGAGAAGAGTCTGGAGGCACCTCCATGGCCAGGTTTCCTCCTTCCGCCACCACTTCCGCTTCCACCATCGCCACTTCCGCCACGGCCATGCCTTGCAGCCCACTGGGTTTATTTTATTTTATTTTATTTTATTTTATTTTATTTTATTTTATTTTATTTTATTTTATTTTATTCAGTTTGGGCACTCGGGCTCAACAAGGTTAGCCATCACTGTCTATTTCGTCTTCATATTTTCATGCCGCCTTCAACCTTTGCCAGTACTATGGTCTTTTCCAGAGAACAGAATTGTTCCAGAGAATTTTTGACTGAATTTAAGTGCCTGGAAATAACTGAAGGAGATCTGTTACAGAGATTGAGACAGAATTTTAATAATAATCTTAATTACAGATGGGTTTTTTCGTATTCATATATGAATATCGCCCCCCCCCCCACAGGTGGAAATAACGAGGGTCTGGCCACATGGGGCTGGACGGTTCACTCACCATTTCACCACTGAGGCAAGCGCGATGGAGCCTTCCTATCATGCTGTTGTCCACAATAGAGTAGCCACTCCTGGCAGGAGGCAGGATGATGAGCCTCTCTGCCAGGTTGCAGAGTGGCTAATCCATTGCGGACTACGGCGCAATAGGGAGGCTCCGTCAAGCTCACGTCAGCAGCAAAATGGTGTGTGGACAGTCTGGCCCCTCATTATTTCCACCTGTGGGGGGATATTCATATTTGTATATGAATACCCCCATTACTAATCTTAATCTGCAGAGCTAGAAAGGACCCTGTGAATCATTGAGACCAACCCCTGTCAAGGCAGCACAGTGGGGAATTGAACTCGCCCTGAGCTATCAAGGATGTAGAGTGTGAAGAGAACAGATGCAATCCTCAATAAAATAGTGATAGTTAAATTATTCCTATTTTTTTCCTTATAGTGCATTATGCGTAAAGTATATAGGTATAGGACAAATAACTCAATCTGTATGATATATCAATACTCCACATTTTCCTTATAAGGCTTTTGTACTTCTGGCACATTCTTACTCCATGTATTGTACTTTGCTGCCATCTGATGTTAGTTTGTAGAAATGCTAAAATATATATATTCTCTTCCCATGCATAAATGTTTCTGTTATTTTGTGGCCTCTGAAGCAGGTTGCTGCTTGACATGGTTTTAAATGCACAATGGCGCTGAAATGTTTGCAGAACTATAGGGGAGTTTAGACAATAGATATTTTCAGATGGAGAATTCCCTGTCCTCTCCAGCCTTCACAATGCCATTTTAAATCAAATGCAGTTTTGTTGCTCAAACTCTGTATGAGTGTGATAAATTCATTATGCTTTCGCTACACCACTAATGAGATGCTGCTATGACACCTAATTATATTTAAATGTATTGTGAAGGTAAATGGCTTGAATGAAATACACTGATTTGGTAAGTTTGTGATGGGAGGGAGTGTGGGAGGAGCATGGAATATTGGTAAGAATGATTCTGATTGGATGGGAGAAAATAGAGGAGTGGAGTGATGATGAGATTTGTGAAGCAGTCTAGCACAGGAGATCATAGACAGAGTGGTTTGGGGGTCTGGGGTCAGAGAGCAGTCTCGGGGTCAGAGAGAGAGCAGTCTGAGAGAATTGACAGAGAGAGTGAAGGACTGAGCTGAATGAACATTATGTCTAGAAATAAACAACACTATTTTATTCATGTTATTTTAATAAAACCTTATTCGTTTTATTCAAGCTGAATTTATTGCTTGTGGGCTGGATATGTAAAGAGTGTGATAAAGGCCTGAGTAAAAGGGGGAATAAACATACATAGTGGCACTAAAAGGTTGGTGGCAGCAAAAGAGGAAGCGAGGAAATAAGGGAAGACTATTTTCATTCCAATGGTGACTTAAAGAGGTTGTTACCTCAGCTGACAAGTGGCAAGGCAAAGGAAGGTTGGACATCAGTATCAGCCAGAAAAGGTGCAACAATTTCCCTCTGTAAATGCTCCCATTCCTGCTACAACACATGTTGTAGTCCCTCCTTGGAACTCTCCATCTTAAATTGCTTCCTTGCCTGACAAAATCCCATCAAATCAATTCCAAAGTGCTATTTGCTACATTTTTCCAGCAGGGAGAGCCGAAGTGTTTTTTTCTCAATAGGAAATCCAGTTATTCTATCATGTGGAATAATGCTAATGGTTTGCAACTCAGTATCTGACAAGCTGCCACTACTTAATTGTTATGACTAAAAATGTTATGGAGCCTGGAGTTACAAAGATGTGCAGCATAAAAGATCTAGACCTCCCGAAATCTGGAAGGTCAGAATATTATAATTTGAAAGAATGCAAATTATAAAACCTGCAGCCCTTATTCATGCCCAGTGATCATTTTTTTAAAAAAGGGTCAACTGTTAGAATGCTGTTGTTCAGTGACCTTGCCTGGCTGGATAGCTGGCTAGGTTTTTTTTTTTTTTTTTGGAATGACTGTACTAAACTATTGTTTAAGCCTCAATTTGAAAAGCACTTTCATTTTCAGGGCTGATTTTTCCATACCCTCTTCATCATTTTAAGAATCTATACATGCAAAATTTCACATCTTGATAGTGAATATCAACAGAATGCCTTGGTGGATCTCAAAACCTGAAACAGTCCCATTTTTATTTCTCTTCCTCATTTCACTTTATTGGTTCACAATCATGCAATCTTCCTCATTTGTGTCAGAAGTAATTTGATGCTGCATCTCACAGTGGAAGAATCAGCTGACAGGGTGCTGCAGTTGCTCAGGGGACATCCTTGTGTATTCATTGTTTTCATCACTACATGTTACTATCAGGGAAGTGGTCCTTAGAGCTGATGGGGTTCACCAACATACACAGAATGAACATCACATAGATTTATTGTATTTGAAAGCAAGAAAAGCCCACTTACCCAGAAAGAGGCCCAGGGAGTCGCCCCAAACAAGGTACAGAGGCCAGTTTATATAGACCATATGGAACAAGAGAATTTCAAGAACAATTTCTACAGTTAAGCAATAATCATATTGGGACAAAAAGCTGATCCTACAGCTATAAATGCTCAACTATCCCATAAACTGCACCAGAGCACAGACAGAGTTCTGACTCCTGTCCTGTGAAGATGCTGGCCACAGAGACTGGTGAAATGTTAGGAAGAAAAACCTCAAGTACACGGCCAGACACCCCAAAAAACCTACAACAACTATCAGATCCTGGCCGTGAAAGCCTTTGAGAATGCAAGATGATTTGATTGAATAAAGGAAGCCACATGTTTAGTTTGCAAGACAGGAACAGCATTGCTCATAATAGCACATTTTGAAGGTTATTAATATGAACAGACTTTATAGCACATAGCAATTACTCATAGAGAAATTATTGCAGGGGATTGGAAGGGAAAACCAGAAGTATCAAAGGTCAGGAAAAGGATGGCATAAGGCTAGGATGATAATGAGCTAGGAAGTGGACAATCAGAACATCTTGTGAATCAGGGAGATGAAAGCAGACAACAAAGTGGAAGAATCAGACAATATTTGCCTTGTGAGAAATGTTGCTAATCATCATTAGTTTGTAATCCTGCTGAGTTGTTTCATCCTCTCTTCAGAGATTATCCTTGTGGGCAGTGAGAAACTGATAGTGAAGAAAAAAATAAAATAATGCCACAAAGCCTCATGCTGGTAGTAAAGCCAGAGTCTTCCGTTTAGAAACCCTTCAGCTGATTCCCAACACTGTGGAGATGTGTATTTAATGAAACTGCTTTTTCCTTATCTGTTTCATTGAGGGAAACAGTTTGGAGAACTTGCTTTTCTACCAGTCTCTGCTGTTTATTAAGGAAACAAAATGGTCAGGCATCTTCCTCAAACCTGAAGCATATAAGCAGATGACTGATCTATTATTACATTAATATATTTTGTTCTGTAGGTTGAGACTGAATGCCTGACAGTGACTGACACAAAGTTATTCCAATTTTAAGTTGGTAAAATAAGATATTTAGTCAGAACATTGAAGAAAGCAATACACTTTACATGCCGTGGCAATATTTATTGAAAAAACAACACATACTATTACAAAATAATGGATGAATTCCAGTAGTAAGCCACAAATAGAGTACACCTATTGGATCAGAGGGGATTTGGGGAACTAACTCCTCTGTAAATTCCTTTAATTCAATAGGCCTACTCTTGCTGTATCTTACTACTGGAATTCAGCTATTATATGTAAAACTGAGAAGGTAGAATCGTATAGATAAAATTCCAGATGGATAGATGAATATTGGGCCCTCCCGTGATGAATTGTTATATCAGTTGAAAAATTGTTAACTGAAAAGGGGCAACATCTTCTGCTTTCTGTCTTATATAAGCAGGAGCCTTCCAAAAATATCTTGATTAACCAAAACACAGCCAGACATTAATTTCTTGTAAGTCATTTTACGCTGCACATGTACCTAAAATTTAATCACAGCCTAAAAGATCAGTGGATAATTTTAAAAACATAAATGGAAGTAAGCATACTGTGCTTCAAATTTCTCAGCACATGGCCATCATGGTATTGGCCTAACTAGCATATTTTAGCCATGGATTAATATGGCCCTGCCAGGTGTAGAACTTTGCAGTTACTCCAGTTCATTCTGTTGTTTTCAGCTCAGTGCTCAGGCCTATCAAGGGCTTTTTGAATGTTGCTTTGGTCTTCCTGTTAGCTATTCCGCCTAATTTTGTGTCATACACAATTTTGATAGGCATTTCCTGCATCTGTTCCTCCAAGTCATTAATAAAAATGTTGTAAAGCAGTGAGCCAAGGACTGAGCCTTGTGGTACCCCACTTGGTACCACCTCACAATTTGAAAATAAGCCATTAATAATCACTCTCTCAATACAATTCTGTAACCAACAGTGCATTCACCTAATACAGTGGACCCTCTACTTAAGGAATTAATCCGTATTGGAATGGTGGCTGCAAGTCGAAAAGTCTGTAGGTCGAATCTCCATTGACCTACAATGCATTGAAAACCGATTAATCCCATAACCAGCGGTTTTTATTCTATTTTTGTTCCATTTTGGGTTTTTTCTGGTCTGTAAGTCGATTCTCCGGCTGTAAGTCGAATCTAAATTTTGCAGCCAGAGAAGTCTGTAACTCGAAAAGTCTGTAAGTCGAGCCGTCTGTAAGTCGAGGGTCCACTGTAGTTGCTTTATCCAGCCCACACTTGGTTAGCTTGCTAATCTGAATCTTGTGGAGCACATTGTCAAAGACTTTGCTGAAGTGAAGATATATTATCTCTACAGCATCCTTGGTGTTTACCAAGGGCTTACTAGATCGAAAAATGAGATAAAATTAGTTTGGTGGGATTGACTCTTGACAAATCTGTGTTGACATCTGGTTATTACTGCACTGTTTTCAAGATACGTAGTTGCAGAGCGACCACTTTAAAATTGATTCCAAAATTTTCCCTGGGATTGATGTCAATCCAACTAGTCTGTAGTTCCCAGGATCCTACTTTCCCCCCCTTTTGAAGATAGGGACAACATTAGCCTTCCTCCAGTCGTCCAGCACTTCACCTATCCTCTCTAATTTGAAAAATATAATAGACATTGGTTCTGGGACTTACTATGTCCCTTCAGTACTAATGAATGCAGCTCATCTGGTCCTGGAGATCTGAACTCGTTCAAAGTAATAAGATATTCCTTAACTATTTATCAATCTCAAACTACAGTCCTGTCCCCTCCCTTTGTACTTCACATTTGCCTGGAGTGCCATAGACCCTTTTTGAGCTAAAGTAGGAATTGAGCACTTCTGCCTTTTCTTTGTTGTTTGCTACAATTTTCCCGTTCCCACTGAGCAGCTGAGCCACTTTCTTTTTTCTGACTTTTGCTTAGCACATACCTAAAGAAAGCTTTTTTTCTTGCTTTTAATATTGCTTGCTAACCGTAGCTCATTCTCAGCTTTAACCTTCGAAACACCATTCCTGCAGTTCTTTGCTACTTATCTGTACTATTCCTTCCTTCCTTCTACTTATGTGTCCTTTATTTGTTTTCAGGTCTTCTCTGAGCTTTCTGAAGACACACTGGTCTTTTTTTTTTTTTTTTTTGCTTTCTTCCATCTTTTTGTTCTTGTTGTTGGAATTGTTTATAGTTGTTCCTTTAGAATTTTTTTTTTAAAAAACCCTACCCATTTTGGACTCCTTTTCCCGTTAGGATTTCCTGCCATGAAACTTTACCAAGGTTCTCTCTAAGATGTGTGACTGTGCACATGGAACCCTCCCTCCCTCTGAGCTGCTTTCCTCCTCCTCCTCTGCACAGTCCCTTTGATTTCAGTTGTGATGGAATTTCCTGCATGAGGGTGAGGGCAGAAACACATGTGGCAAGGGAGGAGTCGCACATGAGAGATGGTACATTGGACCGTACCTGTCATTGTTCTGTTTCTTAAAATTGGCGTTCCCAAAGTCCAGTATATACGTAATGGCTATATCTGCTTTTGTTTCTTTTAAAATCAAGAACTCAAGTATAACATAGTCACTTTCACCCAGAGTTCCTATTGCTGCCACCCCTTTCACCATGTCATCTCCATTGTTTAGGATCAAATCCAGGATAGCTACTCCTCTGGTTTCTTCCTCCATTTTTTAATTGAAAATTATCAGCCACACAAGCCAGGAATTTCTTAGAAGGTCCATATTGGGCAGAATTTGTCTCCCAACAGATACCAGAATAATTAGTCTCCCATTACTACTACATTGTGTTTATCTGAAATACTTGCTATTTGTTTTTCAAAAGTTTCATCTGCATCATCTTCTTAATTGAGCAGTCAGTTGTAGACTCCAACAATCATGTTCCTTTTTTTGTCCAATTATATTAATCCAGATGCTCTTGTTGGGATAACTAAGCTCATCCTCCTGTATTTATATGCAGGAATATGTGTTTTGGACATATGGAACTACTCCACTTCCCTTCCCTTCCTTTCCTTTCTGTTCTTTTTGAACAATTTATATCATTCATTTGCTATATTCTAGTCATGGGAATCATCCCAGCAAGTTTCAGTTGTCCTTATCAAGTCATATTTACCCTCCTGAACTAGGATTTTAAGTTCTTCTTATTTGTTTCCTGTACTCCTGGCATTTGTATAAAGACACTGAAGATTATGTGATT